>NW_007579209.1:0-160071 GCF_000690725.1 Stegastes partitus
CAGAATGTCCTGAAAATAAAACTGCTCTCTCTACACCACAATAGTACGATACAAAGCCTGCATTTCTGCTGACACTCCATAAAACGCCCCATTTTCTTGTCTCTCATGAACAAGATCCTAAGATATTTAAACTCCTGAGGGATCAGAGAGAACGCATCCTCGTCTGAGGCCACGGTTCTCTGCCAAAAAACTGGTGGGGTGTTTCCTCTGAGTTGAGGTTGAGTTGTTTCCCTGAGCGAAGGAGTGTCTTGTGATAATGTAATCCAAGTCTTCATATTTCTACAAAAAAAAAAAAAAAAAGACCACGTTGTTCAAAGAGACAAAAAAGCAACTCCAGCCATTTGTAAACATAATACAATTTATTAAGTATACCTTCTTCTTTTTTTTCCGTTTTTTTTATAAATTTTAAATTTTACATATCTTCCCCAGCTTTTTACACAATACAGTTAGATCTAAATGCAGCCCAATATTTACAGGCTATATACACCTTAAACTTTCTCCATAGGGAAAAACACACAAGTATATTGTTGCTTCTTCAAGTATCTGTATCCCTGTTAACTTTTAATACATTTTGTTTTAATACAATATGATATCAAAATACAATAAATCAGGGTCACTTGCATGATATCCAAAAGTGAAAAAGGGGGCAATTTATCTTTGCAATAAATTAGTTCTGCAAAAAACAACGTCCCTGCTCATATTGTATCAGAACAAAATACAAAAAAATTAAGGGGTGAATACTTTCCAAAGTGGCCAAATGTGATATCAACATGGGGAGAGGTCTATGTAGTCACCCCTTCATATACAGCACTGTACATGGTCCCAGGAAGAAGAAAAAAAAATGCTATAATATAAAATGTACATTAAAACAGAAGAAGTTATTCTCCAGATGAAACAAGCAACAGTAAATCTTAAAATACAAAATCAGTTTTAAATGGTACATACGCTTGATACTTTAATAAAGTAATCGCAGTTTAAAAAAAAAAAAAAAAAAGGGTTTAACTTCTGCTGAGTGCGCTACTCGATATCCTGTCACAGATCAGTACATTCAGATTAAATTAGGAGAGGACAGCGTTATGCTGTTCTGCTAAGTGCTATATTAAAATGCAGGTCGGCTGCTCATTGAGACTAGTAGAGATTTTCACAGTGCTAGCTTTGGAAAAGGATAGTCTTGAACAAGCACACATTACTTGGATTGATGTCGGCTGTTCAAGTCACTTTGTACCGATTCCACCCAAAGTTTTGGATGACAGAGCTTAAAGTCTGCGCCACAAAATCTTACACATTCCTATACCAACAACTACTTAAACAACAGAAAGCACTGCTATAGGTCCTCGCATTCATAACGATCACTACATGAACACAGTCATGGCATGCATTCACAGCATGCAGACACACAATCCTACGACCATTTGCGCTACAAGACAGCATAGAAACACACTTTATGTTCCGGACCTTTTCTGTGTTCACATTCAAAATCTCTAAACTAGCTGCCCAGACCTCACCTTGTAGAATCAGACTGAGTTCTTATTTCTGACAAAACATATAAAGTTGCCTCTGTCTGTTGTGTTTATCTTTAGGGGGCATGTAGCTATTTGGCAAAATTTAGAATATAGTAGCAGCTGAGACAAAAATTTAACAATTGATCCTAAAACACTAACTTGTACTTGTGCTCTGTGTACAATCGATAGTATGTTTGAATGACAAATAATAAAGATAAGTAACAATTTGATTGTCCTTTAATTCCAACACTAAAAACCAATCCCTGAAAACACTGCATATTTTTTTTGTTACTGTAAGTTGCTGCGGTGAGATTGATATCCATCAGCATTATACGTCATGAACAATGTTTTTTCCTCGTCACAGATAGTTGTTTTACATTGAACACAAACAGCCAGCAGGGGGAGGTATGACTGTATGCACCATCACTGAGGACTGCAGCTCCAGCGCAGGGGATTAGTTCAGTCCATGATTTAGCTCCAGCTCTACAGCATGTGCTGCAGCTGGGAAGGAGGAGCTCCTCTAAATCACATTCTCAGTGTGCTGGGTATGGTGGTCCAACCTTCTGATCCTACACTGTCTGGACTTTGTACTGGCAACGCAACATTTCTCTATATGAAGCTGTTTCTGTTAAGCTCATGTGAAAATAACTACTGCTCCATTATCTGCAACAATGGGTGGAAAGTGAGGGCCTTAAACTGCACATCTGCCCACTGTGATCAGCATACACACACACACAACATGATGACTATAAACCACATGCAGTCTGGTACGTCCTACATTCAGGATCAAGTTTTCAGGACACTGTGGTAGGTATGGAAAGAGGTTTGCAGTTTTTCTGATTGTTCCCGGCTTTCTGTCCACTGCAATGCTTCTGAATGATAGTGAAGGTCTTCAGCAGCTCTCCTGCCCTTATGGTGGACTGATGGCCTGATCCGAGGCCTGTGGTTCTCCCCTGTCATGGGGTGCCTCTGTCTGCAGCCTGGTGGTCCTGTTGGTGATGTTCAGGCCAACTTCAGAGTGCTGATGGGGAAGGAGGGCATGGTCACCATTGTCACAGGGTTAAGAACCGTCTGACCCACCAGCTGTGGGTGGTGTGCCATCATTTGGGTGCTCACTGTTGTCTGCTTACCAACGATGGTGGCTGGCTGGGTGGGTGCAGTGCCGTTCACCTGAGGGTGTGGGTGATTTATTGTGTGAGTGATGTGGCCCACCACAGCTGGCTGTGTGACAGCCACTGGTTGAGGGTAGAGGGCAGGTAAATGCTGGCTCAGGTGAGCCACTGGGTGCACGGTAATGTGGCCAATGGGCTGGTGGCCAGGGGCTAACTGCACAGAGCTGGTGGTGGTGGAGGGAGCCAGGTGTGCAATGTGTTTGGGACCCCCTCCCTGGATGACATGGTTGACTGCCTGGATGACTGAGGGATGGGACACTGAAGCGTGGGCAATAACTGTGGGGTGCAGACTGGGCGTGGTCACCACCTGTGTCTGGGTGGGGATCAGAGGCTGACTGGGAGTGGTGGGAGTGCTGGATGTAGTGGCTGTGAGTACAGGCTTGGACAGTGGCTGCAGAGGAGTCACTGGTAGCGGCTGGGGCTGCTGCAGAGGGGCTTTGTGCTGCATGGAGATGTGTTGGGGGATGAAAGAGGTAGTGGCGGTGGTGGGTGCCGGTGTTGGGGTCTGAATGGGCGTTGCAGTCTTGTGCAACTCAGGTTTCATGGTTTGAGGCACAGCGGGTAAGGCAGTTTGCACTCTCAGTGCTGTCTCTTCATCCGGGTCATCATCCATAACGTCTTCGCCTTCTGCAACACCAACAAATGAAAAAGCACCGTATTAATAGGTACAATCTGATTTTGCACCTGGCTTTTAAAAGACGATTTAGTGCTACAGTCCCATATCTGATGTTAAAGCGTGGAGGGAGCAGGTTTTCACCCGAATATCCTACATGCACTTCAGACAAACCAGAATATCCATTAACTCATTTGAACTCCAAGCAGTTGCTGGGCTTTTTCTTTGCTCTTGACACATTTTTACACACTGTGGGCTCATTGTTCACTGCAATATAAAGTACTGTACCATGTCTGGAAGTAGACAGAACTAAATATATGTTTTTGCAGTTTAATGATGTTATAATGGCATAAACAAAAAAAAAAAAAAAAAAAAAACGGAGAAAGGAAAGTTGAATTTCTCTAATTACTGTTTATACAAAAAAAAATGAAAAAACATGGGATCAGCATTATTCAGAGTGCACACTGGTATTACAAACACAGAAAAAATGTGTTTCTGCATACTGTAGATATTTTGCTACTTGCATTTTTAATTTTTCACCAGACATGTCACCTATCTGCTGTGTGTAAACACAGCCTGGAGTTCAGTCAAAAGGTCACAAGTTTTGTCACGACTGTTCGTCACAGCTGAGTCAGTCATAGCTTCTCGGTTGTGCAGAGAAGAGTAGAATTTTTAATTTATTTTTACATTTTTTAATATAGTTAGGAGGAAACATTTTTCGGGGAATGTTTTCAATGATACATGTAGAATGAAGGAAATATATGTTATATTATTAATATTTTAAGCTTTGATTTGTCTGATTTGATTTTTCAGACATATATAAGTTCAAGGACCGTTGGAAAGTTGGGAAAGCGTTAATTCTTTCTGTTTTCACTATTTCCACCTTTGATAAATGGTGTAATTTTGACACGTTTAAAAACAGCATGCCTTGGAAACCCACTGGCAGGTTTTGGCCTTCCCACCCTGACCGTCCACCTACCTGAGGCTGTGGAGGTCGAGGCTTGGTCCTCCTCAGGCTGGACCGTCTGTCGGAGGACACGGTCAATCTCAATCACATCCATCCACTGGCTCAGCTCGTTCTTCAGCTCTGCTAGTCGCTGTTGGGTGGCGATCTTCTCCCTGGCCAGTCGCTCCATGTCGTGCTCATACTCCTTCTCTTTGCGCTTTAATGTCTGAAAGGAGAAAGCAGAAAACTGGTCAAATTTGTGGAAACAGCAATTTCATGATACTATGAGCTACCACGAATAACTGTGCACAGACTTAACTGTTTATTAGACTCACATATACAGTGCAATGTCATCATCCAGTACGACAACCTCACAGTGAAGCCTGTGTTTTGTTGTCACTCTGACAGACACGTGTATATTTAGATATAAATCTACTTGATGGTTTTGTATTAGACTGTCATATATATCAATTCATGTTCCCCTTGTGAAGTATGTTATGTAGGTTGACTAATTATTCCAGGCACTTTTGAATATGATGGAATAAATAACACCACGACAACCTCAAAATTAGCACAGAGCAGAATCAACCCCTCTCTGTCCAAAATGTTTTTTTTAAGGGATACTGGGTCAGATGTTATATGTGTACACAGAAATAAAATCACTCGCACTAATTCACAGCATCCCTTATTTGTTTTTAATGTCACCATGCAGTGTTGTAAAGTAAATAAGCACATTTACCTCAGTACTTTATTTCCATGAATACTGAAACACTGTACTTTTTAGTTGTTCACTTGCAGTTACAGTTGTTAAACTAATTCACAATATGAATACAGTACAATTAAAAACTCATTTGTGGTATATTAAAGATTTGGCTGCCTATAGTACATGCAGCAGTTAAAATCAACTCCACATTTACCAGCAGTAGCTTTAAATAGATGCAATTGAAATTAATCAAAAATAACAATCTAACATTAAAATGTACATTATATTTACTTTTGGTACATTAATCATGTTTTAATGCAAATACATTTTATTTATAGTGAAGTAAAAATGTTAATGCATGAGTTGTAATAGTACTTCTAAGCTGTGGTGTCACTAGTTTCTCTTTTACTAGGGTCCTTTTTTGGAAAATTTTTCCACCCCTGTGAGCAGCAACAGCTTTTTGATCCAGGCTTCTTTATTGTTCTGTACTGACATTGTATGCAACATAACTTTTGCAATTCGCTGTGCAGTATAACTTTAAAGCCACCTTGCAAACAAAAAAAATTCTCTCTCTAATACAGAGAAACTACAGGGGAAAATTAAATGTTAGACATGAGTCAGACTTTACAGCTAATTGATCAGGAATGTGTCTAACAAATACGGTTTCAATAACAAACCTAAGACCAGAGCCTGAGTGCAGGGAGCAGAATAACCGGGCTACAGCAGCACGAGGGAAGGTGGAGGAGGGAGGAGGAGACGAGTATGGAAAGTAGGAGGTGCTTCCAGGCAATGGCTCTCTGTGACCCAATTTCCCTTAACCAGCTGACACATGACAAAACCAAACAAACTGAGCTGGACTTCCGTGTACACGGCAAGAGGAGGAAAAGTTTTTTGGGGTTTTTTTTTTCTAAGTAAGAAAGCTCAACCAAACTTCAACAAAAGTCAGGAATTATGTGTTAAACAGACAATGAGTAATCAAAATTATTTACTAAACTATTTACTGTTCAGAACACTTCTCTCCAAAATGACTGCTGGCTAAGAGCACACCAACAGGGTAGAGTTATGTTGTTGAGGATTAGTGTTTTGAAATCAAACACTGAAAATACATGCACATGATTTATTTCAAGTCAAATGCAGCTTGGTCAAACTATCCTGCACGCTCTCTGGCCTCAGCAGGAGAAGCTCAGGGAAATGATACTTTGTGAAATCTGCTACCAGAAACCTGATGACTCAGGATCATAAAGCCATTTTCCCAAAGGGTGGACTTCCTGTTCGTGCTCATGCCACCGTGTACAGTATTTGTGTATTGAGTGTGGAGTGCATGTGCAGATCGTCTTGTGTGCGATGCTAAGAATCTGTGTGCAAGGCAGAAGTGTTGTGTTTGAGTTGTGGCCTACTTGTGTTTCAAGTGTGAGATTTCTGCCAGTGTTGTTTGTCCATGTGCGTCTCTAGTACAATGCACATGTACATAAATAGCAAAGGTGGACAAAAAGGCGGGCCTTGTGCGATTCAGCACCTGTCTCTAGTCCTTATCCAGGATTAGAAATGCATGGGCCAAGCGGTCTGTGCTTTGGCTGCCTCCCACTGGGAGTGTTGTCAGTCACACACACACACAGACAAACTCAGAGTTCACATTTTAGTTGGACTAAGACAAAAAGAACACAGTTAAGCCAATTAAAGGAACATAAACAACAACGGATCTCTTTAACATAAACAACCTTGATACGTATACAATAGATTTTTTTTTTTCCATTGTGTGACCAAGATAGACACAGAACTGGACATTTTATAGTTGGAAAGTCCCTGTGGCAGTATTCTATGTTGGGACAACTATGTGCAATCGTGGCAATAAGCTCAGAGTATTCATTTTTAAAAACAGATTATTTGTTTTGTATTATTTTATTTTATTTTTTAATAGACTCGTTACAGTAAACTGTTTCTTTTTGGCTTTTTTTTTTATATTAGACATGTAGAATGAAGTGATTTCTATTAAATATCAATATATGAAGTTTGAGTAAAGTTTCCCAAGGAAACAGATGAGTAGTTCAAGGTTTGTCACAAAGCTAAAGATCTGACCATTCCTTCTGACTTTACAGTTTCATGAGTCAGATAAATTATGCCTTGCCTTTTTTTTTTTCCTTTTTCTTTTCTTTTTTTTTTTTTTTTAAAGATAACATGCCTTTCAACCTCAACAGCAGTTTCGGGGTTCAAAGGGTTAACATACAAACTGCTACACATCTCATTACTTGTGAAATTTGGTGGTCAAGTGCTGCTGGAAAACCACAAGAATTCTAGTATTGCAGACTGGTATTCATACAATTAACTTCTTGTCTTTTAGTACTCTTTTGAGGCATGGAAATGGAATGGAGTTCAGTGAGCAGGACATCACAAACATTCCATAGATTAATGAATATCACGCACTCAGAAATATCACAGATGTGCCACAGATGTGTAACTCATGATGAACAGCTCTCAGAGACAGCCGACAGCTCTCTGTCAGCTGGGGAGCTCCATACTTCAGTCTGAATGCATTAACAGCATCCTTGGTCTCAACACATGATATACTAAAAACATCCCCATCTTTGGTTGTCAGGGAAACCGCCAAAGGCCTCTCAAGGTTTTCTCAGGAATCCTAAAAGACCATTCACACGTTAATTTTCCAAAAAAGGTGCAGTCTAGTTTTGCTGACAGTATATCAATATCTAAAAATTCCTTTTAAAACTCAATCTGACACGTGCACCAAAAAGGTTTGGCTGGCTCTTTTTTACCAGGCGGTTTCTCTTTAGAAACAGCTGAGATTAAGCATGTAAACCTGATAACTAAGTCTGCAGCAGATGGATCCCACATGACTTCATCAATGTGTTAATCATGTCACCAGGTTGGTAGGACACACGGTGCCAACAACCTTTTGATTCTTTACACATGGCCGCACCCCCCCCGGCATCCAAACCTCCTCCTTCCACAGACACAAGGCCTCACCTTGCTTGTTTGTGTGTGAAAATCTAGATCAGTACAGAGACAGGCTGCGGCATTCGTGTGTGCGAGTGTGCGTAAGGTAAACACTGCTCAAGCGCTGTCACAAGCAATGCGAGTGCCGAGCACATGGCCCCACAGAGAACGGGAGGGGGAGGGCGGCAGATAGCGGGGGATTGAAAGAGAGCAATACAAGCTGTACTCACTGACTCACTTTTGCAGCAGCCGAGGACACATAGCACAAGGCTGGGTTTAAAGGGCCAGGAGCACAGGAGGCCACGTTGCAGACATGCTGCTCAGAGTGGATGACTGATCGGGCTTCTGCACCGAGGTCTTGTGACAGTGTGGTAACCATAAACCCTTGTCTTACTGTGCCTTCAGGCTGGAACTAAGAACTTCACGTGGTGGCCGATTTCAACAATAAAAGGCTTGTCTATGGAAAAAAGAATTACTTCTGCTCACCATTCCAGCTCGTGTTGTTCATAGCTGCCCTAATTACCTCATCTTGGTTAAGAACTATCAGTCAGTGGTCCACGAATACTGGAAGTCTTAATATAGCTGCGCAGTTACATAGCGGTTGTTCTTACAATGTAAAACCACTGGACAGATAACATCCATAACGATGATGTTAAGATTTTTTTTTATCATTACTTACGTGCCAGAGCAGATTTAACAGTCAGTTATAGAGTTTGGCTGTGTTACTGCAAAAAATATAGAATAACCTTTCAGGGTTTCAAGATTTTTTTTCAAGAGTAAGCTTGAAAATACTTACAAAAAACATCTATCCTGTAAAAAATAAACCGAATAATATTCAAGAGCACTACTCTCGAGTAGCAAGGAAGCCAGACTGTTTTTAACATTCCAGGGCACAGTGAATACAAAAATGGCACAGGACGTTTCAGACAGGCATTTGGGGACAAGCATTGGAGAAACAATTTCAGTCAGCTTTGAGGGGGATATGAACTGCAAGTGGAGTAAACTGAGCCTTGTGTTTACGGCTCCATGCTCCCTCCCTGCTGCTGGCAAGCCAAGCCTGGCGGTACGGAGAGTCCTGCCTGTTGCAGTGCTGGGCGGGGGCCCAGCACGGGGGTGTGACGTCACGCGGCTCAGGCTAGCCATGTGCTTGCTGCTCATGTGGCCTTAAAAGCTCAGAGAGGCAGGAGGGAGGGAGGGAGGCAGGAGGGAGGGAGGGGGAGTAGAGAGAAGGAGCGCTAATGCATCAGGGCTTATTTTACAGCCTCGGCTTTCGCAGCACCACTACAGGCTCAAGAGGAAAGCCTTTAGGAACAAGATGTAACACATTTCAAGTAAAACCCATTTATAGCCGTGGTAACGTAAAAACACTGACAATCAATAAGCAAAATAATCTGTTTGTATTTAATGCCTCTGGTCATAATCGCTGAGTCATGTTGCACAAGAGATGTAATAAGGAAGTGCAACTTGAGCTGCGTAGCTGTAAACTAGTGACTTTCTCCAGGAAACAGATCAAATACGCCCACTACTGCAGGAACTCTGGCCATTTATAAATGAACACCCGAGTTACGATGCAAGAGAAATGAAATGGAATGCGATTCTGAGCTCAAAACCGCTTATTTGAACCTCCTGTGAGGACAGTGTTTTTGTGTACAAGCTGTTTCTGTGCTGCCAGCCCAGAGGAGGGCAAGGACAGGGGCGGGGAGGGAGGAGGCAGTGTTCAGGGAGAGAGGTATATGCAGGCAGGACACGCGTCTGTTCCACATATGTCAAGATGGCAGTGTGTGCACGTGTTCAGCCTTTTTGTTGGGGGGAGGCGTGCGCCCCACCACCCAAAGTTCCCATGCTGTACTCCACCCATACAAAACAAAACAGCACCAGCCTGACCAATGAAAAAAAAAAAAAGCCACCTTGAGATGAAGAGGCACGTACGAGTAAACTTACAAAAGCAGCCAAACTGCTGTGACCTACAATACAGAGACTGTTATAACACAGGGCTAACTTTGTCCAACTAGACAAGACTTGGCATTTGTGTATAAAATGGTATCAGCTACGACATTTTTCCTCACTTTATTTGCTTTAAATATAGCCCTTGGCCGGCTCTGCTCCTGTCAGAAAGAAAAGACAGGCAGGTCAGTTGAGCTCACCACACACACCGTGTTGCTTAATCACAGAGAGGGGCACAGGGAGGGAGATTGGGTGACGAGCTGTGCACCCACGCTGTCCTAGTTTTCCTCAGTATCCACGCACTGAGAGGAATAACCAGACTGCTGCTTCTCAGAGCATCAAATCAGCAGCACACTGTCCTCCTCAATATTAACATGAGTAAACCTGCACCACAGTTATATAATATTGACAGGGTTGGTTCAAACACAGAGGCCTTAAAAGCTCATAACCAAGCAGTACACATCAAATATGACTGTGTCATATAATCTACAAGCAAATAAAAAGTAAGTATCTTTAGTAGCATGCAAATTAAACACCAAGCCCTAGTCTTAACTAGACACGTATAAAATCAATAACGACTGTTATACTACTTGCAATGATGATAAGCACTAGGCAACTGGATCATGTAACCATAATAACTACAGCACAAATATGTACCAACATATGACAGACTTGTAAAACCGGAAGTGTCCTTGAATCAATGGGTGAACTTTTGCCTAACATTAATACCTGCCACCCAAGAGGATCCATCTACATCCTCAATAAACACTTTGACACACTCAGCAGCACAGTCACTGTCTGAAAGAGTTAAACTAGGCCAGTGGTGGACCTTTGCACTGCTGTTTACAACCAGGATACTCTCACAGTGAGTGCCTGACTCATGTGCAAGGCGACTCATTTGTGGACACTTAACAATGGTTCAAATGAGGAAGACTTAAAAAATTAAAGCCAGATCAAACACAAATCAAAACGCAAATGACAAGAAGTGCAAGAAAAGGCAGCCTGGGTCTAAATTCAATAAAAGCACCAAGCAAGAAGAAGATGGAAATATTACCAATAATAAAGATGTGAGATATGGAATTTTAGGCCAGTAACAGTAATGCATAATTATCTGTTGTAGCAGATACCATGGTGATAACCAGTATTACTCTTACTACTGCAAAAGTTTAAAAAGAATACATGTTTTATTACAGCGTGAATGCTTATAAAAAAGTCATCAATTCTAGTATTAACAATACATTAGTTTGTTTGTAATAATCTTGTTTTTAAAAAGTACATTGAGTGATTTATGCTTGAAGGTTTATGTTCTGTTGTTCAACAATTATTAAAATTACTCTTACTGTATATACATCAGACAGTTATTGAATCTGATATTTAGCATTTTTCCCATTTTTGTTTAACCAATTCTAGATAAAATAAATGAATGAAAACAGCACTGCTTTGGTTCTAATGCAGCCACCTCTCTGTGGTCTCTAGCAATGTCCCACCCACAGCACTATCTGATTGCTTACAGGTCATCAGTAATTGCCTTATAACACTGAAGGATAATTGTAAAAAAAAAAAGTTCTGTTTTAATAAAACCTATGTGAAACATCAATAAACAAAGTTTAAACAAGACTTCTGTTGGAGTTTGTGGGATTCAGAATTTTGATACCTAGATAATCATTTTAATGCAAATGTATATAGGTTTCAGATATCAACTATTAATCTCCAGGATTACTAATAATCACAGTCTGCCCTGGAAAAAACTTCTCGGTCTATTGCTAGTACTGTCTCTTTTATTCGTTGCAACTACAGGGATCAAAAGCGATGGCGGTGCCAATTCAAACAAGATAACCTCATTCAATCCCTGTTTTTAAGTCACAAAGTGTCCTCTGTATGTGTGGATGAGTAGTCCCGCCCTTGTACTAACATGTGGCTAAACAGGAAGTAGAAAGTCTGCTGTTGTTTGCGTGATGCGTGCTGTGCATTATCGGATGTAATTACTGGCTTAAAATCCATTATCGAAACAATAGCAATTAAATTTTCGTGCTTCTCGGCCACTACAACAACGTGCACTTGTGACTATTTATAGTAAATGCTTAACAAAGACAGATGGATACTACACAGTGTGTAAATGAATCCTACGTCTACATACGTATCTTGTACATTGTGTCCTTCTTTCTTGCTTCTACCCTTGGTAGGGAGCAGGCTTTCCTTGTGCCACTCCTCCTGTACCTTATGCTAAAGGTCACACTGTGCTGTGGATTCTTAAGAATGGAGGCGTCTTTGTTCTGTAGTAATCACAGGTGCCAATACACCTGTACAAACAGGTCTTACCAACATTCACTAACATCTGATGAATGCTATATGCAGGCTGAGGCGTATGAGTTATTAATAATGGGCCAAGAAGTTAGAATATGCTGCAAACGTTTATTTTCTGGTGGTGCTGTTTAGCCATAGGTCTTTGCAGAAGGTACGAATACGACATTTTAGCTAACTACTCATGTCAGCACTGAGAGCTTGCACAGGCGTTTCACATCTCTTGCTGCTTAAAAAAAATCTTCAAGATGACAGTAAAAGAGAGCCAAGTTTTCCCCGGTACAAAAGACGGAGCCATTTATGTTTGGATGAAAGGTCAAAGTACAACAATCAGCTCTAAGGAACACCCTACTACATTTTAAACATTCAGTTTGCAAACTCAGTGGCAAAATTTCAGACAAAGGAAGCTTACCTGAATGTATCTCAGCGCACTTCGTAGCACGCTTAGGTTGGAGGTTTTCTTCTCATCGATGTTTGGGATGTTCTTTTTCAGCGTTTCAAAACACTCCTTCAGGTGTGCTCGTCTGACAGACACAAGACACAGAGGGGAGACTTGAGACAGCAAAAATGATAGAGCCACGCTTGTAACGATGATTACACAAGAAAATGTTCACTTAGTGTTCTTGACTAGAACGATTAGCATTAAAATCACACTGCTACAAATAAACAAAGGAGTCAGTCAGTTTCAGAGGAAACTTTAATCTTTGGATTAGATGCTATCAGAAGGAAATACCAAAGAACTAGTACACTATTATTCAAACAGACAGGTTGAACCCACCTGTTTTTCTCAAGCTTGTTATGCACTTCTCTTGTGCCTGCCCTGCAAGAGCACAGATGAGAGCATGATAAAAATTTGATGTCCAAAAGGGCAACATGACAAGAATAATCAAAATCAACCAAAAAAGCTGTTTATTACTTTGCTACTCACACATAGTTCAGTGATATGCATGAACCATTTAAAGTACAATTTACTATCTGAGCTGAATAATCTGAAGAATTAAAAGCACCCAGTGTATACTTTAAAATAAGGTCTGGGATTAGTGTTTAGAAATGATTACATAAACAGCCTTTACTGATGATAATTGATCGTTTTAGTCTGTTTGAAATGCAATAGCAATAATGTTTTCAGGCTTAAAAAATATCTCTGAACTCCTGGTAATTATTTTTATACCGGAAATGATGACGATGAGCAGATCTATTTAAAACAAGACTCAGTTGCAGCCCCATTTCAATTATATTGTAAATGAGTTGTCAGGTTTACACTCACCCTCCAGGCCTCTTTTTGCTGTCTAGGTGGCGACCATCATCAGGGGGACTCCCCCGGCTGACAGGGCCATTCTGTAGGGGGGCCTGCTGAAGCACAGGGCCCGAATGGGGGAGTAAGGCATGTTGCTGTGAGGGTGAGACGATGGAACCAGGATAGCGCTGGACCAGCTGCTGATGTGTCGGCTGCTGCATTTTAGGGTTGGTGGTTTGGGCGATGAGCTGTGGGTGATGGTGATGATTCTGTATCGGCTGGTTGTGGTTGGCGGTCAGCACAGTTGGGTGGTCAGGTTTGGGTTGTGGAGAGCACAGGAGGGCTGCAGCACTTTGCTCCTGAGGGGAGTGAGGGTCTCTTTTTGGGGAGGCCAGTGGGGGAGCAGCTGGAGGGGAGAGCGTTGAAACAGGCAGAGTGGGTGAGCCTGTTGGGTTAGGGGTGACCACAGGGATAGGGATGACGGTGATGGGCATGGAGGGAGGAGGCAGACAGGGTTGCATGGGTGCTGGGCGGCACTCAGCGCGGAGCTCCTCTGCTTTATGAACATTGTTGATGTGGATTGTTGAGTTATAGTTCAGATCCTTGTGCCTCTGCTCTGTCAGCTGCTGCAGACGCAGGCTTTCCTTTAGCTCATCCTCTGTGAAAGAAACAAAGTCATTTATCAGAACAAATCCAACAGTTTCCTCCTATTCACACAAAAGACACTATAAATCACAGTCCCACAGCACTAAAAAGTTTTTTCCTGGATCAAAATTTGCCTTTGGGGGAAGGGGTAACTATGCACAACAGTAAACATGATTTGTCCATTTACAGTAAAGGCAGGAACAGAAGTTTATGCTTTTTCCTGTCATTTGTGAGCATTTGGTTAACAACAAATGTCTGATTTAGTGAATGAAACCCCAGCTAATAAAACTGGTCAAATTATTTTCTCAGGGGGCAAAAATTCCTCAATACAGAAAAAGCCCACATATGCTTTATCATATGATAAAAACAACAACAATACTGGATATTTAGGAGTATGTGAAAGAAAATAAACCGGGCACATGTTTAGTTCTGAAGCATAAGTAACTACTGACAAAAAAAGTAAAACATTTGGAGGAAAACTTTGAAACTGAAAAAAAGTCTTCATGTAGCAGACACAGCATACACAAACCAAGGTCTACAAGCAGCCCAGTGGCATTAATCCTGGCTGTCCTAATTATAGTAAATCAGAGTAACAAGTCAAGTGTTTAACATTTAAAGCCACAGGTATCTTTGCTTCACTTGTGGCAGTAACAGAACATTTTGAACCTGACCCAAAACTCCTGCACCATGATGTCAGCAGCACACATTAGGTTTCTGTTTATCAATCCAGCTGCGTTACCAAACAAATGACTCCAAAAAGACAAAACTCTTGCAGCAACAGCAGTGAGTGCTCCATCATTTGGAAATAGTTCGTGGCTCTCGGTTTATTTTCAGAAATTGCAGTCTGAGTTTGTAGATTGGAAGCTCTTCTCTTCTACTGTCCCTGTTTTGTAATTTAAACATACGTGCACTTTTATATCTGAAGAATCTTCCCTAGCTTTAAGCACACTCTAACAAAAGATGGCTGTTACTCTAATGGAGGTACATCTTGCTGTAATGTAATCCCAGTCACACTCCACTAACCAAACAGTTCAGGGGAGGTGAGTGCAATTCAGCTCTGTATCTCCACTAACAAAGCCTGAGGGACTCCTTACTACCAAGACTCATGTGTAGCAATTACTTAAGTAAAAGGTCTCTGAAAGCATGGTACTTATGTCAAGGATGTATGATGCTGTTGAGTAGAATAGAAACACATGGGAAGTTAATGATAACTGATAAGCACTTTAAAAAGTTTAAAAATAAAAAATAAAAACACACAAAAAGGTTAAGCCATCTTTGAAGTGTACGCATCAAACATTTTGATTTCTAATAAACAAACTGTCCTTGCAGCCATATGAAAGAACTGGAGTAAATGTGACTTATCTGGAGATAATAATAAAACTGTGACACGCTTGGTAATGTGCGTATTTGGTATTTTGGCAAAAAAGGAGTCAGATGAACTAGATTCATAAGTCTTCCAGTGCTATCCAATCATCTTCAGGACGCCCCCTCCATAATATATGGATGCTGTCGAACAAGGCTGTAGTTGCTATGGCAGCTGTGATGTTCACAGTTAGAAATGTCAGATACAAGTAGTTGTCATTAACATCATTACGAAGGAGACCAGTCCACTGCAGTACAACACA
Organism: Stegastes partitus; assembly: GCF_000690725.1. Lineage (NCBI taxonomy): Eukaryota > Metazoa > Chordata > Actinopteri > Pomacentridae > Stegastes > Stegastes partitus. The sequence goes on from NW_007579209.1 coordinate 15,638, forward strand.
CTCATCCCCTCACTGCAAAGCTACAGATTCAGAGACAAAACAGACTAAATTAGATTTAGGTAACATCATCATAAGCCATTGAAAGCAAGATCTTATAAATATATGAATGTTGGTGATTAAAACCAACAAAAACAGGAACTTGCAACCTGAAACCACTACATCCTACAACATAACTACACACTGTGAAACATCATGACTATAAACATAAAAAGATACAGGATGGCCACTATATTTATCACAGACTTTTAGCAAGAATATGCACTCAGCTGCCAGTTTATTAGATACATCCAACTACAAGTAATGCACTCTGATGCAACAGTTCTGCATAGATCCAATCTTCATGACGGTTATAATGTTCTCTTTCTGTTGAAGCTGTTTTCAAGAGATTTTAGAGGATGTTGTCTGTGCTGTTGAACTGTAGTGTTGTGAACAGAGAGCTAGCACCGTTATTTAGCCAACACCCAGAATAATAGGCACACCTGTCAGAACCACTAACTACCTCAATCTGAATCAGTCAAACAAACTCCATGAATGTGGTCGTTATTGAAAGACTGTTAGTCTGCATTGGTTTTAATAAGTTGTACCTTACAAATTTGGTGTGCAACACTATGACGGATACCTGCTTTTTTTAATGACTTATCTAGATTTAAATCATGCTCAATGTTGGGATGTTACGGAGTGTTTCTAAAAACAAATACTCAGTTTTATAAACTTTTCGTTAGTCAGTTTAGTTAAACTTCTGAAGAATAAACTTCTTTATGTAATGGAAACTACCTCATATGTTCCCCTGGGTCTGAGTAAGTTCCCCACAGATTAAAATCTACCGATATTGTGTTTGTCCAGCTGTTAAGGGTTCAAAGTTCAGGAACATTAAAGCCCTACTTTTCCACACACACAAACAAACTTTTTACTGAGCCGTCATCCAACTATTCCAGCTAAAAGGCAGCAAATAGCCTATTATGTAAAGTGACGCTAAATATAGTATATTTCTATTCATTCTTTCTTTCTCCTGACAAAACTATGTGTATAGACAGTGCTGCAAGTTTCTCAGCATGTGAAAGAGGAAGGAGAGGTCTAAATAGCTCCTGAGAACATTTTAATCGTATCCAATTAAGCAGGCTGCAGTGCCCTTTTCTTAAGAGTGTATATGAGGTGTTACACGAATAAAATCTTTTTTTCAAAGTAAAAAAAATACAAAAGAACAAGATGTTCTGGTTAGTGTGCTGGCCAGCTTTAAGAAGATGTTGCATTCTCTGTCATGAGAGATGGGTAATTCAGGTTTGTGGCATCGACACATACACAGACAGGAGTGTCTCTTGTGATCGAAAACCAGTGAAACACTTAAAACAACAAGAGGGTTTTCTATAGACATTATATAACTGCAGCAGCACATAGAGAAACACTGGCCTACTTTCCTCCACACAGTGACCTGCTCTACAGTAGCAGGGAGGAGGAGGGGGGAGGACTCTGCTTTCCCAATGCAGCAAGGCGGGAGGAGCTGAGAGAGGAACAAGCAGGAGCTCTCACTCCAAGTCTGTTCTCAATACAACTAATGTCGCCCTTAAACTTAAAACTCAAGAGTCTTTGTCAGAATCTGTAAAATTGCTTGGCTCATCCATTTGCAAAAAGAGCACTTTTATCTTTCAGACATCTGTCTCCTCAGGGTTCATTTTCCATATCGGTACACAGTGTATTACAGTCTCAATAGCAGCATGCTTTTATACTGGCATGCAAGCTTAAACAACCCAGGAAATTAGGTAAAACGTACAGGATGAGCTTGTTTACTTGAGCACATCTTCATCGTGTGAAGGGAGAGATTCACCCTAAATTCTCTGTTGAGCCATTCTTGAGATTTTCACTGAGGTAGTTTGATTCATCATGGAGAAAATCTTATCATCTGAGTCATGTGTCCAGGAAGTCAATATGCTATCCAGAAGAATGCAATAATCTTTTATGGCTGCTTTTGTTCACATCTGAGCTGTGGGCTAAGTGTTACAAAAATACTACAATTGGATTTTATTTATTGAGCCAAATCACAACATAAATCATCCCAGGGCACAAGAGCCTAAGTAGGCAGACTGGCAGAGTGACAGCATGTGAAATTGGCAAACCATTTACAGATGACATGTGCTGTTAATACAGTGGGAAGGTTGATGGATATGGGCCACTGTCACAGTTATGTCCTATTAAACGCCTGTCAGTAGTCTTTGAATCATCTTTCTCACAAAAAAAATAGTTTTTATAAAGCAGAGGCTGTATTTTTTTTTTTAAATACTTGTTCTTTCTGTTACTAAGACGTAAAGGTCTCTGTGAAGGTGACTGTTATGCGCGTGCTGATTTTGGTTGGTGCAGTATTGTAGTACATAGAGCCTACATTATTGTCACGTGTCTCTTCCACCTTTTGTTATGGTGCACATGTGCCATCAAGTACAAAATATATCCCAAGTGTTTGGGAGACTTATTAAAGCAGATTTCAAATCAGACTAGTTGACGAGTCTAAAAGTAGGAAGGCATACAAAAAACATCAAAATTTTGCCTTTTTAACCTCAAGGTTAAACTTTGTTCAAAGAAATATAGCATGCAACTATTTAAGAGCCATTTTTAAACCAAAAATCACATTCTTTATTAACCAAATCAGATTTTAAATGCTGCTAAAATGTGTGACACATTGTACCTACATATGCCCAGTGCTCATTGTCCTATAAAACTTAACTTGTGAAACAAAAATGAAATAATATTTAAAATACCTAGCGCGTTAACATGCACGTGTTTGTGCTGAATATGGTTACGTACTGCACCGGTCATGTTGTTAAATGTCAGTTTATTCTCAAACAGCCGACATACCACCTTACTTTCATTTTCTAGATCTAAATATTATCAAACTGTCCGGGTTTTACAAGGTGTCAACTGTCCCACTTTCCACCGTGCTGGCATACAACATCCAGACATTAGCGTGATAAGAGACGAGCCACAGTCTGGTAAAATGTATTTCATAGGCTCCTAAGTTTGAACTTTGTCAGGTAAATCTCTATTATTAATGATACTGTAAGGTCTTAACATTAACATTTAAGTTCTATTTTCTGGATGGTGAATTTCAGTCCGCATCTATTTTTCAGACAAACACTAGAAAAATCACGGCCGTAGAGGGAGAAAACTGCATGATTGCTCCGAAATAAATGCTGCTGTGGCTCATCTTGTTCACAAACAATCTTTGGGAGGGGTTGCCCAGCGCGCACGTGGTGAAAGGGGCGGGGCCAGTCGTCTGCTAACACGCGGGGGCGTGGCTTGCTGAAACACGTCATCGACAGACACTCAAAGCCCTCCACGAGCGTCTGAAAGCCCAGCGAGTTTGTTGTTCTTTTCTTTTCACGAGACACAAGCAGACAGAAACACGCAGGTACACGATGTTACGGCAACACAACGCTGCTCGGTGTGAGGCGGCGGCGGCCGCACGGCAGCTCTGATGTGAGCAGAGGAAAAGCCTGAAGCCGGAGACACTTGATCCCCGGCGGACGATATCAGGTCATTATGTAAAGCGAGCTTGGCATTCCCTGCGCCACCGCCCTTTATTCCCCCATGTTTCTGATTTTAAATGCTTCGCAGCAGTGGCGTGCAGGTAGCGCCGAATACACTGACAGGTATTTACACGAGGAGAAAAGATGGAAGAAGTTTAGAGCGATGCAGCTGTGCAGACGTCTATGCAGCAGGTTTCAATGCAGTAACCCCTGACACTGCAGCAAAAGCCACAGTGTTTTACAGCTACTTCAGAAGGCTGCGATTGAGGTTAAGACACAAACTGTTACATGAGGCAAAGCAGGAGTCACCTTAATCCTGCAGCTTCTGCACACCAGCACGAATATGAAAGTAAAACAAAAAGGCCACAGAGTGACTGAAACATATTTCTCTTTCGATTACAATTAAATTCTAATTCAAAGACAACACACCAGCGATGCACACTGTTGTTAATTCATGAGTGGATTAATGTTAAACCGTTTCTTCAAACTCATAAAATATAAAAATCAGCGCTAATTTTCTCTGAGTATCTCGAGCATGGCACTGTTACTCTGGACTAGTTGCCAGTGTTGGTCTAACATAGCCTGTATTTGTAATAAAACACAAACTTACCACGTGCTTTCTGTTGTTGCTGGGCTTGCAATTCCAAAAACTTGGCTGCTTCCAGGAGCGTTTCGATGCTCATTTCTGTCCACTCGGAAAGGCCGGCTTGATTTTCTCGAGAAAAGCGGTAAAGCGAACGGAATATGCGCCTGTGCTCTACAGGGAGAGGTTCCCAGTCTGGAGCTGGAAAAAAGGGTAATCGGATACCCCCTCAGTAGAAACTCTGCCACTTACGTAGAAGAGTTACAAACAAGATGGCGCTCAAAGTAGTACGAACAAATAAGGTTTGTGAATCACGCACCGTTTGTAACCGCCCACAGACAGACGCCCTCCCTCCCCGAACAGAGAACACGACAAAACACGGAGCTCGGTGCGGACGGCTGTTGGGTTTAAAGCTCCAGTCATGGACTCCGGGATGAGTCACGTCTGTAAAAATAAATAAATAAAATAAAAAATAGTGCTTCAATCGCCTGACGATGCTCATGTGTCAGAAAAATGTAACTCGTGTTGCTCAGAACCGTTAGCTGCTAACCGCGCACCGTATGTCGCTTAGCAACCAGTTCACATCAACATGGCAACAGCGTTCGTTAACCGACATGGTAGAGAAGGAACGGTCAGTAACGGTAAACAACGGTTTGAGGGAGTTTAGATGCTGTATTTTTATTTTTTTTTAACAATGTGTTAAAATCCTGCCATCTAATGCCTTCATATGGCATGTTAGTGTCATTTTATAGTAGTTTCAATAGTAGGTACAACATGTGGAAACTACACTTGTTGCTTTGTGACTGGTGTAAATGATTCTGACAGCTTTCTCTACAATTTAAGTTACTGCAGTGGATTTACATTTTATTCATATTTTAGTTGAAATAAACATAATTTATATAATAACATTAATGCAAAATGTGATCAACAAATAAAAATATACTTTATTATCAGACTATAAAACTTGACTATAAGGCTCTGGGAGGAAATTACTCAGTTCTATGTGAACATAACTGCAAGTATTTCCACCAGCTGCAGCATAAAAGTGAGGTGTACATTAGTGTGTCAGATATTATTATTCAGTAATACACATTATTTTTGACATGGTTCTTTCTGCATAATGAACACTTGAACTTTTAACACTTTATTTCAATTTAATGCTAAAACACTTGTACTTCTACTCAAATAAATTACTGAGATCTTTTATTTAAGTAAAGGATTCCAGTAATTCTTCCACCATGCACAATAGGCAACTAGTTAAGGAAACATCACTTGTTCCTTTGCAACCTAGTGAAGTAGACGTATATATTACAATATGTAGCCTGGCACAAAAACATTGTGTAGGTATGTTATACGTAAGGCCACAACCAACAGTTTTAATTATTGATTATTCTATTCATTTTTTAGTGACTGCATTAATAATTTATTGTAAAAATGATTTAAAAATTGTGTATTTATTCTTTTAAACAAACAGTACAAAACCTAAAGATATGGCACATCTTTCTTTATTTATAGTGGTATCAAACGGGTTAAAGAAACAAAAAACCCTGCAAATGATTACTTTTGAGTGGCTGGAGGCAACATGGTAAATGCTAGCCTATTTCTGATTAGTTTTCTGTCACTCCGTTGAATAATTGGCTAATCATTTATGCTCTTGTTGATTTATTCATGTAATTACTATTATTACATCAGCTCAAAATTGCAGCAGAGGCCAGGCTGATTTATACCTCATTACAGTTTATCTACAAAGCAATGTTTTTCTATGTGGCAGCAACAGAACAGCGTTTCTAAGTGTGAAGAAATAAATAACAATTAGCTAGTTGTAACCTTTTTGAAACAGCATTAAATATGCATATTATTTACAGCAGTCTATTTAAACAAAAAGGAGAACAAATGTGCCTGTTTATGACCCAGTAGTTCTACTTTCCCCACCTCTCACATGACTCTCTCACACTGATGGAGTCAAAGTCCGGCCATGACCGATCGAGGGACATGTGCTATGATCAGGATCTGTGTTTTTTGCTATGACAGCAGGGGATGTGCTTGTACATACACATGACCCTGGATATTTAGAACTGTTTTCCTGTTATTCTCTCGGCTCTCTTGAGGAAGCGAGTCGGCTACAGCAGAGTAATAATAGTGTGCTACAATACTGAAGGATCTCCAGGCACACGAAAGACTGAGGGGCTCCAGGAACTTCCTGAATTACACAGGCTGCATCGTAATTTAAAATGTAGCCCAGTCATTCTAAACAGAGATCAGTCATTCCAAAATATGTCTAATAAAGCAGAAATTAAAGGTTGTAATCTTTGTAAAAAAGATCATGACTGTAATAGTTCCTTACAGAAGAAACACTTACACTCTCCTCTTGTGGCCATTTAAAGGTACTGCAGCATCAAAAACATGACCGTGTGCAACAGTGTTAAAAAACTGTATATTTATTCCAAATGTTTTGACAACTTTAAGACAAAATACTAATGTACAGTGTATAACACCTTAAAAGGTAGACTAAGAAGAACAAGAAATTCAGATTTTGTGAATCTGCTGCTGTAAAAACCAAAAGTAGTTTTTCCAAAGTTTATCAAAACATTTCAAAAGCTGTATATAACTGCCCCAAAAAGAAACTTCCCAGAAGATAGGCACTCAATAATCATTTTAAAAATAATACCTCATTTCACATGGGAACATAAGTTTTGAAGACAAAAAGGTCCCACCTTTCTGATTGTTCAGGACTTTGCGACAGATTTTAAAAGCATGTTCTTCAAGTAAGTGCACAGCTGGTTCATCAGGTCTTTGTTCTGACCCTCGACCCAGTGCATCTCGATCACTACATCGCTCTCCTCCAGCATCACGTTCAGCAGACACTTGAACAGGAAGTGTTCGACTGTGCCGGGGCTCAGGGGTCGTTTGGCAGGCGGTTCACTTGCTGCAGCAGCAGTTTCCTGAGCGTCCCCTTCCTGTCCGGATTCGGTGCACATCGAGGACTCCATGTCCACATCCTCACCTCTTAGATCTTCTGAAATCTCTTTGTGGTCTCCGGTTGTGTCAGGTGTTACTTCTTTAACTGGCTCATTTGATGATGTAGTGTCGCTCTCGGTGTTACCGTCCTGGCTGCTGCTGTGTGGTGTGGAGGTGGGCTGGTTATTGGGGGGTGGCGGTGTGCCAGGAGCAGCTGTGGCCATGGTGGTTTGAGAACTGGTTCCAGCACAGTGAGGCGCTCTGGGAAGCTCTCGTAACTGACGCCTCTGTTCACGTTTCTTCTGCCGTCCGTGGATCCAGGTGTTCTCCACAGCTGTCAGAAAGAGGCTCTGCTCCTGCTTTCTGCAAGGGACACGTTTATGCAGCACCTGCAGAGCAACACACAAGATTATCAGGCCGAGACCAGATTGGGAGCAACGTACCACAGCGACCCAGTAGTTTTTATTAGCGGCGGTTTACTGCACAAAACAACCAGTTCAGGCAGAGACAGTTAACGGAAATGATTTATAACGCTGAGTAACCAATTCTGTTTTTCCCACATTTTAATGATGTAAAACCATTAGATGTTTAAGGTAAACCCTGAAGACTGTCTGAAACCCATTTTTAAATTTGTGAAGCATTTATTTTAATAGTGAAAATGCAAGAAAGAGCATCTGTACCACTGTACCAGGTCCAGATCTAAAAACCACTACATGGATCAAATCTGGATTAAATTATCCCACAAAAAGACTTTTAAAAACACAGCCTCTGATTTTAGAAGCTATTATTCTATTTTTTTTAAAAGCAAAAAACCTGACATTGCTATGCTTAAGATCAAACCTGGTAAATGTGGGTTTTTTTTCAGTTTTAAAAAATGTACAGAAGAGTTGGTCGCTAAAAAAAAAAACTCCACTTCCATTATATGGAACTGTTTTGGCTTTTCCCCAAAGCACAAACAAAGGTAATTTGCAAAGTTTGCAGAGACGGTTCGCACGTCGGATGGCAACACGACAAACTTGTTTTTATCACTTGAAGAGAAAGCACCCTAAACAGTATGCTGAGAGCCAAACAGTGAGGGGACCACCGGCAGCACCGCAGCCAGAAGCAGCAGCTGGACCCAAACAGACATTAACACAGGCATTTGATAAAGGCACTCCATATGAGAACACAAGCAAGCGGTGGAAAGAGGTAACAGGAGCAGTTACCTTTTATCTTGCAAAAAGATATGATTCCGTACAAGACAGTAGAAAACGAGGGGTTCAAATGCCTGCTCAAAGTAGTTGACCTGCGGTACGAGCTGCCCAGCTGAAAATACTTCTCCAACACTGCTATTCCATGTCTCTACTCTAAATGCCGAGAAAAGATTGAATGCAAAGTTCAGAACGTCCAGTTTTTCGCAACAAGTGATCCAGCGGTCCAGCCGCACTTAGTTTTAAAAATACATGTAAGATCGTGATAAAATTGAAATCGTGATTTTATAATAAAAAAATCGTGATATGATATTTTTGTCACATCGCCCACCCCTAGATCCAGTCTAGCTAATAAATGTTTAATTGACTTGGCGTACATTAGGGTGACATATCCAAAATGCTTTATTGATATGTCAAATATCAGAAATCCAATTCTAAATACCTGAGACAGGAAATTACAATTGTACTAGTCACAATCCTTTTATTAAACATATGGAAAATCAATTGCAGATGTCTGTTATCATTATTCATAATAGTGAAAAGGGAATTCTGGATCATTTCTACATGTGACAACATATATTACAACATTTTTAAATTGTTTTAAAATTACATTTTGACATACTAAAATGTCATTTCCACTGGCAAAAGACTGAATTGCTACTTTCAACTGAAAGAGTGTAGAGAGCACTGTAGAGCAACTTATTTAGGTTATTTTACTCTTGTGTTATACTGCATCTGTCATTCAGAGCGCATCTAGCTGCAAATATGCAGAGTTGCTGTTGTAGAAGTGGGTCAGAAAAACCCAACTATTAGATTGATGCTGCACAAAGATTAGACGCTTCCTGACACAAAGTACATGAGTTCTGGTACAGTTTACAGAGTGGCAGTACAACTGTAAAGTTTACCTTCAGGTCGGTGAGCGTCTTCTCGAGCAGAGCAGTGACGCTGTCCACAGCACTGCCTCCAGTGCAACCTGCAGCTGAGGCCTTGGCCTGGAGCTCCTTCAGTCCTGGCTCTGGTAGCGTGAACGACAGGGGTTTCCGTGTCTTCTCCAGTTTACGCTTCTTACTGGGAGGAGACTGAGACAAAACAAAGACAATTAGATAGGATGAAACAACAACCAAACATGTATAACAGTTAGAGATATATTTCAATAAAAACAGACAAACTGAGTGGCAGGAGGTCAAGTCTAAAGGGGAGATTGTGGGGGCGGTCTTCAATGCCACAGATACTTGTGGCCACACAGCCAGTAAGACTATTTTATAACACATGCATGATAAATGCAGGTATACTCAGACAAAGCCAGCAGCAAAAACTGCTGTGACAATAGTGAAGAATTTGGTTCCAACAAGTGTAAACACACTGAAACATTCTGCAGATTAGATACTGCTGGAATATTTCTAGCGCTTTTGTTGTTACCAACTCCATGTTTTGGTTTGGTGTATTTTCCACACTCTATACACACTAGTTACATTGTTAGCTTTACTTTATTTTCCGTATCTGGTCTGTTCTGTGTACTGTTCTCTGCCCTGCTGTGTTTATAAGTTGCATTCTTTGGGACACAAGCTCAAGTTAAACCAGCTGCTCGACAGTCAGTGTTTGGCTTTGGTCTACATTTTTAGATGTCTGGAAATAACATGAGTCATCGCAGGTTAAAACATGCCCAGGACCAAAGCTGACAGCAGAGGGCAGCGTTTACTCAGTACGAGCTGGATCACATCTTTTTGAGTAATTTAGAAATGTCTGAAAACAAAGTAGTGTTTTAAGGAATGCACTACTTTCAAGCACCTAAAGGAAAATCTTTGAACAAATAAAAGCATACTACAGTCACCCGTTTCTGTAAATGCAGCACCACAAATACAACTAATTAGCAGCCAATTGTTTTGACTGTAGTTCTACAAACTACAAGAAATGCACATGAACTACCAAACTGTGTACATTATAAACACAAAGCCATCACTTCAACACTCCTTATGCACTATCAGGTGGTAAACAAAACAGACAGCTGGACGCTACAGCATACATACTTGAGATCATTTTACTACTAACAGTTTAAAAACTTACACCATCACTGAGAAGGTTTAGTTTCCTTTTTTTGGTAGCATCAGGCAACAGAGGATAAATCTAATTGTTAGCATGTGGTGGGCGGATAGATCACAACATGAATTAGAGGGAAAGAAACAGAAGATCTGTGAAATCCTGATTGCTGACACATGAGAGAGAAAGGGCAGCAAGGAGAGGAAGCGAAATGTTGCAGAAGATGAAAGCAGCCATGTAACTGATGTGTGTTTTTCCTCTGTCCTGCTACTGACTGAAAACCTGTCAGAGAGCTAAATCTGGCTTCACACCGATTTCTACCCCTTTCTTCTTGTTCTTTCATCAGAAAGTTTCTTGTTTAAATAACACTTTTGGCTGTATTTCATCTAAACAGAATTATCGTCTGTCTGCTAAAATAAAAATTGGTTAAGTAAAAAAAAACATCATCAGTAAAAATGCTGCACAGAGATACACATCCTCGCTGCACATCAAGGACAAATCTAAAGAGGAGGGATGTTTGTTACTCGCCACAGGAGGGCGCTCAGACCATTCCCGCTCCACTTGGACCTGCAGTAAATCAAACTGTTTCTTATTTCTAATCTCCTCTAATGTCACGCTGTAATGGCGGTGGAGGTCATTACCCAACTGTGTCTGAATACAGACGCTCTGCAGCGATTGTCCACTGCACATCCGCTGCAGCCAAAATGTAATCGCTGCATTCGTGAGTCACTGCAGGCTGACTGAATGTGGGGAGACAGCGGGGGTCTGCAGCAGCAGCAGCAGCAGCAGCGTACGGTGACGGCGCAGACAGCATGGCCGACTGACCTACAAACAGCACAGGGAAGGAGCAGGCTGTGACCTTCACACTGCTGCACTGATCTGGAGTCAGGTTTCAATTACTCTTTCACTTTTGTTGGACTTCTATTGTAGTCTGCCATTTATAATATTTGCTTTATTTACAATTTCCCTTTCCTCGAGATAAAAACTGAATGAATAACTAAATGCATCTCTGTATCTGCTGCTTTGTCAAGAGATGAAAAAAAAGCAAAGTAAGTGTTCACTCCAGGGAGAAGGTTTTTATTTAGATGACGGCCCTTTTAGATGCATATTTACAAGAGATGGACACTTTTAATTAATGGGTTGACAACGGACCCTGCCTTGTCTGGCTGCTTGTTAGAGCCTCTTTTATTTCTTATTGTTTGTCCCAGACGTCTCTCCCCCTTTCCTCCACTCTCTACGAGCCCCGCAGCTCTTTGCACAAGGAAAGGAAATCAATAAAATCCATCAAGCCGAACCTGTCTGTTTGTACGCAACATCCTTGACACAGATTCTCGCCCTAATACTTTGCCATATAAACACACACGCACAGATTTAAAGACAAAGAGCATGAAACCCACGTGTACGGTTTTACATACACACCCCTTCACTGAATCACATCCTCTTCTGACTCTGCTGCTCTTTCACTCTATTATTAATCCCACTTACCCACTCTCACCTCACCACATGCTCTCTCACACACACACATGCACACTATGAGTCGATGACAACCATACAATAAAAGCCTGGCCCAATTTTGAATTCAAGTCCGACAAGAGCTGTTCTCTCTAGATTCAATGTCATTCAATCATGCATCTTGACTTGCCCAGTCCATGCGTACACGTGCACACACACAAAACGGAGAAACAAAGTGTTGCCGATTTCACCTCCAGGCAAACATTTCAAATCTTACTCTGATCACCCCTCTCCTCCCAACCCCCATTTCCTTTCTGTCAAGTCCCAAAACCCCCGTATGGACTCTAGACCTTCCTGATCCCTCCTCCTGCCAGAGGCCTGTATGAGCAACAACGAGCCCCAGGGCTCAGATAAAGCTGCCAGTCTACAAGTCCTTTTATTCTGACTCTGCTGTATGCGCATCCTCCTTTTGTCTGTATTCACTGTCTCTTTATCCACATTGACTCACTCCAGTACATCCTCTGCATCGTTTCCCTCTTGGTAATAAGGGGGAAATGAGGGAAACAATCATGTTGGAGGCTCTGTGGCAACCTGTAGGCCAACCACATGCATGTTTTCTGAAGTTGTCAGAAAAGAACTGGTTCATCTACAACAGCGTGAAAAGCCAGAAGTGTTGATGGTTGTTAGCAAATCTCTCACATGGATGTTAGAGGATGACAGAGCGAGATGCTGTCTTGCTTAAATATGAGGGATAAAGCTCATTTTCAGATCTCTCCAGGAAAATGGGGAAGTTCACATCTCGCTTACTTTCGTAGCTCAGCACAACTGAACAATCACAACCTGAAGTGGGTGTGTACGTCCACTTACAGGAATCAAATCACAGCTGCTTCAGTTCTAAAGTCAGGAAGCTGCCAACAGGGAGGAGGTTTCTGAAGCTGTTTGACCATCTGGCCAGCAGCTCTGATGAAGTACACTGGCACCTTTTTAGGACAATATAATGCAGCTATAAAATGTTTTATGGCAATACTCCACACAGCAGTGCTGTGATATATCTACAACACAGATGGAAGAGACATATCTGATGAAAACTGCTTGTAAACGCCAAAAGAGCTAAAAGTTATTTAATATTTAACAGGTGAATTGGTGTAAGGAGAGAGAGAAAAGGAAATTAATGTGATGGAAAAAATGATCTAAGTCGAAAGAAACTAACTTCTACGAAAACGAGCCATGAGAATGTTCACACGTCTGTTTATTCTATCTTGGCCTGCATTTATGTCGTATGTTGTCGTTTCTAGTTCTGAAAACCAAACACAAAAAAATACATGTTGACTTTAAAATCAATGAGTTTTAGCTCATTCATACCACAGATTTTCCTCCTTAGATAAAATTTCGGCAAACTTTGTAAATCCAGATGTTTAGATTTGTTCATTAGTTGTGTTGTAGTGTTTTCTTAAAAGTCTTCTACCTTCCCAGTTAAGCAAACCTGGAAAAGAAAAAATGCTGAGATAAAACAGTGGCAGTGATAGTTGTCTGCAGGCGGATGTTTTAATAAGGGGGTTAAGTAGGTCACAGCTGCATTCGTGTCACATATGTTGAAGTCTATATGTAACATTAATGAGCACCCACATGCATGTACGTATGTAGCAGACGACTATAGAAACATACATGCAGGCAGAATTAGGTAGTCGACCATGCACGGAATCGCACATGTAGAAACTTGTCATGTAACCACACACACACACACACACACACACACACAAACACACGTGCTCGAGGGGTCTGCCTGGTAATGATGGCGAGCAGCTCCCGAGTGTAAATGGCAGAGGATCTACGTGAACGTGGAGGAGGAGGGAGAGGGTAGTGGCAGAAAATGTAGGCCAATCATTCTGCTTAACTGCTTTTGTGCTGAAATGGCCAAAACAGAGAGGACTGCAACAAACAGTCCATCATAACACAGCCTCTCCTGCACCTGCCGACCTCCTTTACCTGCCTTTGTTTGATTCCATCTATCAGCGCTGCTGCATCGTTTTTAGTCCTCTCTGTGCCATTTCCATTTATCTCCAACTCCATCCCCGTCCAGACAAGTCAGCGGTACAGTGTGTGCGCACAGTCCTGCCCTGGCAACTGTTGCCTGGCTACGGCATGTTAGAAATCACATAAACATCTCCCCAGAGGATGGAGTAAGTGCACATAATGGAACAGGGCTGGAGGGAAGGAGGCTCCAGTGTGGAGAGAGGATGGAGCAGGACAGAGGTGGTGCATTATTGAGGAGGAGGTTTTTGGAAACATCCACCGGTAGAACAGAGGGAGCAGTTCTAAGGAGACGACCTGCTTTAGTGCAATTTGCGTGGCCCTTAGTTTAGTTACCCAGCTCTGACGACTCAAACAAATCTAAACTACGCATTTGTATGAACTTACTGGAACGATCACGTCATCATAGAAACTCCAGGCCAGCGCCCACCGCATGGTCCGTCCTTGGCAGAACTCAGTGTGGGTCACTTTAGGCACCTGAACAACAGGAACAAAGAAAACAGTCAGATGTGACCAGCATAGCAATGCCTACTGCCCAGTCTCATTCTCCTCCTATTCTTGAGTTTGGAAGTCGTTCTTCTGACTTTGGCATGTTCGTGTGCTTTTAAGTCGAGATGTGGAAACAGTGTGGACGCTACAAAAAGGATGTGTTGTATTTTCTTGCTTTGAGTGTCTGAACAACACATTGATAGCTGCTAGCACTTAAATATTGCTTTACGTGACTTGTTGGCAGGGTTACTGCTAATAACTAACTTTTCTAACTATGTGGACACAGGTTGCACCCTAATACCATATTATGAATTAAATGTTATCATAAAATTGATATACATACAGGAGAACACTGCTGCATAGATGACGTTAACAACTCGGCAAGTCATGCACCCAACTTTTCGCCTACTGTCCAAGTTGCTGCTCTGACTTGGGGAAATGTTTGTTAATTTTCACAGATGGGAACTCAGCTTTCAGATTATTCCAACACCACATGCATGCCTTAAAAATGCACATAATCTCACAGTGAAAACAGCATTTCAATATCTGCAATGCTCAATTAACCAATGTGATGACCAAAACTCTAAATGCATGAGAAATTAGAGCATAGTACCTCCACATGTAATATAAAGTGTGATTCTCTTCTTCTGCCAATTACATTTTTGTTTCTGCTTTTAGTTTTGAGATTAGATTTGTCTGGGTCATGATGTTCTCACTTGTAGTGAATATTATAAAGGCTTGTAAAGCTGCAAGTATGCTTCATTAGAAAAGTATGTCGGATTATAAAAAGTAGCATTGCACTGTCCAAAGAACGGTGTGAAAAGTGGCCTTAAGTAATGCTGGTAAGTTTTTAGCTATTAGAAGAAACATGTTATTCTCCTTTTTTTTTTTTTTTTTTTTTTTTAAAGAATTTTTTGGCCCCACTTTTTCATTAGATAGGTCAGAGAGAGAGACAGGAAAGTGGGGGAGCAGGACTTGAACCCACGGCGTCGGGGACTACAGCCCCTATACATGGGATGCCAGCTCTACCAGGTGAGCTATAGC
This sequence comes from Stegastes partitus, assembly GCF_000690725.1. Classification (NCBI taxonomy): domain Eukaryota; kingdom Metazoa; phylum Chordata; class Actinopteri; family Pomacentridae; genus Stegastes; species Stegastes partitus. The sequence continues at coordinate 30,937 of NW_007579209.1, forward strand.
AGCGCCCCGTTATTCTCCTTTTTAATAGTTTATTTATTATAAGTACAATATGCAATCATAATCAATGATGACAAAACATAGGGAATAATAACTCTGATCAATTCTGTCATCATGGGGGGGATTGTTTCTAATTATAAGTGATTAGGGAAGTTACTGCTATTGTTTCACGTACATAAACTCTCCTGTTTTGGAGAAGCACAGATGGATCCTGAAGCTGTCTGGTATGAAATGAACTCAGAGAACAGACTTTTACAAACAACTAGAAGCAATAAACGTTGTCTAAACCTGGGTTACATTCATCTGATGACTGTCATTAAACTGACCTGCTACAGATCTTCAATGCAGTAAAGGTTTATTTTAATTTCATTTCAGTTTGTAATAGAAATTATACAGCAGAGTAGACAACAACTAGAAAGGCATTTGGTGATTTTTTGTTAAAGCTCAAACTTGTGGCGTCTGATAGGAAATTTTACTCGGTTTACTCTGACCTAGTATGATTGACGTTGCACATTTCATGGAATAGTGACCGCGGTGCTCATCCAGACAAAAAGCCTACATGTTAAGATGGCGTCAGATTAACAGAATGACTGCATTTATATAAAGGGTCTATATGATGTATGTACAGAGAGGTTTTTCACTGTGACTTTTGGCTCTCTCTTCCTGGGTGAGAAAATAACGAGTAGGGATCCATGGTGTGAAAATAAACACGTTTGGTGTGAAAATCATTGTGCTAACAGAGCACTTTAACTGTCGCTAGCTCGCTGCCTCAGTAAATAGGAGGAGGGGGTTACTGAGATGAGGGTCAGAGGGCAAACAGCTCAGAGTCCGAGAGAGGTTTTTATACGTCACATTTGTTAAATTAAAAAAAAAAAAAACACACAAAGAGAAACAAGGACACGCTGGAGGGAAAATTGAGTAATGGGTGATAAAAGCATTAGCATATTAACTAGAGCAGGTTTCTTTTTACACACACTTCAGGATGAGGCATCAGTCTCCTCCCTGGAAGCTCGCCAAGGCTGCACTCACTGTGATGAACAGCGACAGCAGCCTAAAACCTCTGGAGGAGGCTGGAGAGGTGGCAGGTGCAGACGGGGGGCGACTGGGGTCTCTTTCTTTTTTGCTCTGGGCATGTGAGGGAAGAGACTGGCAGCGGACCAGAGGCTTGCAGCAGTCAGGAGTCATGTGCCGGGCTATTAGTTAAGCTAATGACGCTAATGCATGTTAGCTACAGAGTGCCGTGTGATTCAGTCATGCACTGCTGACAGAACCTCATTCATGGTTCGTTTGTGACACTGCTTGGCTGGCATATTAGAAAGGGGCCGATCTGCTCAACATCAATACACAGGAGAGTCTGAGATGGGAGGCAGAGATTGTTTTAACAAGCCATTATCAAACCATGCATGTTGCCGCATGAACAAACACAGATCAAGAGCTGTTGCTGCTTCCCAACTCTCACCGTGTTTGTGCATGTATTTTTTGCATTTATCTTTGTTCTGGGTCTCACTGGCTACTCACCCCTTGCTTCCTCAACTCCTCTTTCAAAGGTGCCAGGCTACACTTCTTCCCCAACATGCAGCTGTACCACCTGCAGAAAAAAGAATCCATATAAGCCAGCTGTGTGTGACTGCGAGCAGCTGACGGCCCGTGGTGTGAATCACTGAGCAGAGATCAAACGAGCAGAGGTGGGCTTCGGGGAGCGGCACAAAGTAAAACATGAGAGACAGAAAAACATCCGGGTGTGCATGGTCCGCAGAGGAGGGAAAGCGGTTTTGAAGTCGTCCCGTGGTGGAGGCCTGATCAATAATCACTGCTGTGCAATAAAGACATGAGGTTGGTCCTGATCAATGAGCAGCAGAGTCCTGCCGGGAAGATGGAGGAAAGATAAACACATCAGGGAGTCAGTCAGGAAGGACGTCCGGTCAATTTCACCGAGCTTGTCCGAGTGAGTGTGTAGTTTTCACAAGATGTTATTTAAAGCTAATCATCTGGTCTGTATTTAATCACCACAGCCTGGAAAAATGTAAGGGGTGAAGCGTGTGATTATTCATGCAAAGCCCAGTCAGGGGTGTGAGGACAAATGTTTTTCGGTTTGATCTACTCGGTTAAATCTTCTAAACGGAGCCCTCCAACTGTCCAGCTTCCGAAATCCAACCGAGAGACACTTTAAATTGATCAAATTGTAGATGCACTCATCTGGGTTGCTCTCAAATGTACAGTCTTTTTTTTTGCGCTGCTTTTTACCTCTCAGGCCACATACTACGACTGCAGGCTGTAATTTGGGATGAAAAACCTACTTTCGCGTCCTCTGCATGCTGCTCGGTTAAAATAACAGGCTTTTTACAGATCCTAAAAACCAAAAGCCTGATTTCTAGGCCTTGAAATGTCCTTAATATGATTTTGACAGGTCCTAAAAAATGGGTTTATGCAGTTGTAAAAAAGCTATTTTAGTTTCCCTTTCCAATGTGTATTTTTTGGGGGGGACTGTATGATCGCACTGTTAACAAAATAAAACCAGCATAGACCCAATAACCACTAACACCAACTGTGCAGCCTGGTCAGAATTTATCAGGTTATACCAAACTAGTGTGTTGCAGTGTGGTGTGGAGTGTCTCCTCTCACTAAATAAAGCAACCTCTAGAAGCAGTAAATTAAAATTAACATTAAGTTGACATCACGTTCATCTAATACGGGTAAGTGCATGTTCAATATGATTTGGCTCTACAACGGTGAACTTAGTGCTTGGCCTCTTGAAAATAACTAAGTTTACACCTTGAATGTCAAGAAAAACCCCAACACCAAGATTAAAAGACTTTACACACAATAGCCCTGGATAAAATATTCAGTTTTCAGTCGGAGTTGGATATTCTCTTTTTTCTGCCAGTACAGGCACAAATTATAGCTTAATTGTCTTTTATTTTAACAAAAACTTAACCTAACTAAAACATACACTCACAATAAACAACATCATAACTAAGCAATAGGCCTCTCATGGAAAGCATGATTTTAAGATGAATACACTAATAATGCAGATTTTTTTTTTATTATACTAATAAAATGCAGAAGTCACACCACACAGTTTATAAATATAGTGTTATGTCCTTTTTTTGGTTTCAGGAGCTCTGATTTTATCATTTCCCTCTTTATTTACAGTCATGTCGTTAACTCCTCGACAAAATTACACCCTACAAAGTGTTTAACTTTGTGACTGACAGTAAGAAAGGGCACCGACATGCAATCAGGTTAGGGAGGTATGAGGATGCCCAGAGGGTGGAGGGGCGGAGAGAGCAACGTGTCAGCCCCAGTTGACACAATGAAATATTGAACAGCTCTAATATTCACAGATGTTCGCCACTTTTCATCTCAGTGGGGAGGAAACACCCAGAAGAGATCCCCGATCACTACGGCTTTTTCAAGAATCCTGAAGAGTGCAGCTGCATTAGCTTCCACATTCAGCCCTCTCTCTTCACGTTTCTGAAGCACAGACGCGTGAAAACGATCTTATTACCAGAGATGGTAATTTTCATATCAATGGTGCGATGACTTTGGAGTATTACCTCATTTCCAATTGCATGTTACACCCCTATCTGACAGTAATTACCCTTTGGTGGAAAGCAGGGAACGAGGAGCAGGGCGGGGTGTCTCAAAGGACCAATCAGAAAGGCTGGCAGTGTTTCCATGGACACCTGGTGGCTCTGGTGTCCCAGCATGCTTTTGGGAGTGACAGGCGGCTCCGGTTGGTTTGTCCGCAGCCTCAAACCTGTTAGATAAAACTCTGGCTTTGCCTCCTCGCTGCACGAGTGTAACACAGAGCCACACAAGAGCAGGCAGGTGTTAACATCAGCTCCTCTCAGGGAGCTCGTTTTTCCACTGAAGCATTATGCAAACACACACCACTGCATGCAGCACACACACACACACACACACACTGCACACTCTGCAGGAGGCCGAGCAGGTGTAGCACGTCTAATCAGTTTTAATAGCACCACTCTGCAGCTCCCTTCACCCGGGTCTCACTCGGCTGCCCCAGTGACAGTCCCGGTAACGGGGGAGGGTGAAGTGATGGCCGCCGGAGACTCCCCCACTCATCCACCCAAACACAGCTGTTCCCTGTGGGCTCCCGGATACTGCACAGGGCGAGTGTGTGCCAAAATCATTAAGGCAACTGTGGGTGACAGCTCCATCAATGTGCAGCAGCCCATCTGCCCATTTCATCTCTCGGTGTCTCCCCTTCACTTGTGCACTTAGTGGCCATTTAAACCTCTCCAAGCCTCTTCAGAACCAACAAAACTGCAGCTCTCTACATCCATGTGTGAATTTAAATATGTCGCTGTGTGGTCCTGAAGTTTATGCGGTTGAGAAGCAGTTCTACACACAAAAAAAGTACAGCTGCAACCAAGTTCTCTTTTCCTCACCGCAGTCGCTTTTTAAGTTGCAGGCTGTCATGAATGATCCTCTTGACAAACTCCAGTTCCCCGCCCTCAGCCATGATCTCCGTCACCCCGCCCGTGTTCACTGAACTGGGAGGAGGTCGCCGTGAGTTCCTGGAGTTTACCCCCTGGAGAGAGCAACAAGACAGACAGAGATTAGGATAAAATCCTATTAGAAGCCTGTTACTATCGTGTAAACAAACAGAGTTTAATGTTGGAGCTGCTCCGGCCAGAGTCAAATCCCTCACGCACTGACCTCTGAACCTTCAAGGTTCAGGACGGGACGCTGTTTAACATTTAAAATGTCAAAACCACGGAAACACTGACCTTCGCTTCCAGCTGGTTGGCAAAAAAAGGAGGGTTGCACATGCAGAAGTCGTACACTATTTCAGTCTCTTCTTTTAAGGCGTCCATCAGTAAAGTCTTCTGTGGGACTTTGACGACTGGAAGAGGCCAAAAAAACACTTAAAGTGAGACGAACATTTGTAAGCTGGATGTTTTAGGTTACAAGACTGTGTGATACATTCACAATGGCCAGTTCAGAGCTTTGCAGACCAAAGACTGGCTCTGTTACAATTATGGCTGGATAAGAAATCCTTACAGTGATTCTTTACACCTACAAACCACTTGCAGTTTTTCTGTTTTGTAGCTCTAGAATTCAAAACAAACTATTTGAAATACCTCAAACAGACCATATGGTGTAAGGCTACAAATGACAGCTTTCAGTTTCCTGATTGTTACAAATCATAAAATCAATAAGACTAAATAAAATGCCCTGCATAACGTTCCTCAGCCTGAAAATGCTGGTGTCAGATCATTTACTATCACATCAGACAAAGAGAACAAAGAGAAAATCCTCATGATTAAGAAGCAGAAACATATCTACCATGTTTACTTGAAAATTGAATTAACTATCAGCTTAGCTGTAGTCCAGTCACAGCGACTGAAACCCTGATTGTGTTAGATCCTGTCACAAATTATACTGAGGCCTTAAAGAGGGATAATGAAACTTTTATTATGAAATACTCCAATCATCTTCCTACAGCATGAATCCATGACCAAACTAGAATTACTGCTTCTGTCAACCAGTCAAGCTGCAGGCAAACATCCATGTCTGTCCACATTCATATAATATATGTAGTAAAGACTTTCAAGTGTAAATTCATTATGAGAAACAAAAAACACAGTCAGACTTCTTGTATGTGTTCAAATGTTTGGCGAGTAAAGCTTGTAGAAAAGACAGTAGATGATGCTTCAGATGTGGATTTTGCTGCAAAGAAGCTACAAATTCTAAAACACTGATGCTTCACACACATCTTCTAGCCGGCAGAACAGAAGATTAGGGATGCATGATATTGGATTTGGCAATATTTTCCATCTCATTTTGGCCAATTTCTGATACCAATATATGTACATATTTTTCCACATCATTGCCGAGAACATCATGTCTCTCCTGTAGTGAATTAACATGTCATTATGGCTGCTCTCATGATGGGCTACTGCCAGGTGGAGACATAAAATATAATGTACTTTAAATGTACAAGATCGCTGGGGAAAAAAAATAAAATCACTTCAATTTGTGAAAACTGAAGTGAAACAATGAAAAAATGTGAAACATATTTCTTTTATGTAGCATTTACAAAAAAAACCCTGCAAAGTTTAGCCAAAAAAAACATTATATGCCTACCAATAATCATCTTTGGCCCGATTCCACCCTTTCATTTTTAAGCTTTTATCAACCGACACAATTTGTGATGCCAAAATCATCATGCATTCCTACAGTAGATCTAGAGTTAGAGATCTACAGTTTCAAGGTGAGCGTATAAAATGCAGCTACTGAATCATTTTATCTTAGAACATATTTGCGTAAAATTTTAAAAAAAAAAACTAATTTCTAATAAATTCTTGAGTTGTGGTAAAAACATGTTTTATGGAGTCACAGAAACCTTTAACCGTCTGAACCCTACAACCAGCAGGTTTAAAAAACATGTTTTTGCTTTTTGCATGTCCAAGATTACAATTATTATGAATTGAATCATTTAAAAGAATTGTTAGATTTTCTTCTTTCTGACACTCCGTGAATTTCATTTTGGTTTTGTTTGGAAAATTAACCCAATCTAAGCTCAAATTTCTTATATTTCATCAAAATCACTTTATTTTACTTGTTTATTTAATAGCTTTTTTTTTTTTTAAAAAAAAGGATTCCAAACAATTTGCTGTAAATAAATTCTGTAATCAAAAACATTTTTGCCATCCCTGGCCATTCAACAGTCACATTTCCAAAAATTCCGGGATGTTTTAGCTGACCTGGGCAGAGCTGTGCTGGGCTATGTTTACACAGAGCAGATAGGAAATAGTATTATGACATTAAAAAGTGTATGATTTTTTTTTTTATGATTTATGGCATTACAACATTGCAATAATGCACAAAACGCATTTCTGATTCTCTTCACTTGTAGCCATGGTTGTATTGTTTCCACAGACGTGCAGGACTTTATATAGCAGTGAAAAAATGAGCTCACAGAACACAGCCCACAAAAAAAAAAAAAAAAACACCCAGAAACTACTCTGGGTTCAGAGGGTAACCATCAAAATCTTATCAGTTTATTTTTGTCCAAAACCCAAGGGGAATGTCTGTGCCAAATAGAAATATAGCTCCCCGAAGGCATTCCTGAGATATTGCATTTATGACAACTCTAAAGCAAAATGACTCCAACACAGGGACATGAAGCCGACTACGGTCTTACTAGGTCAGATATGACTCACAGCGTATGGTGGCTAATATTAGCTACTTCTACGGTTACTCTATATTTTATCAATCACCGTTATCCCATAGTGGTTAGTTAGTGGCTGGAGGTCAGACATGATCTGGTAAATCTCCCTGAATGTGGTCATCTAATGTCTTGAGACAAATTGTTCTTCAGGGTGAGTAAATCACACTAACCTTTAACCAGGTCAGACAGATTGTTCTGCTCCACATTTTTCGTAGCGTAATCAAAGCAGATGTCATCCACCTCTGTGGCGAGGAAGTACCAGCCGTTCATTGTGGCTCCCAGCAGGGGGTAAATACACGACGCCCCGGTGCCTGAGGAAACACACAGCTTGACATTGATGAATTCTCGATGGTGATGGGTATAGCTGTCATTGAACAAAATGGAAATGTGCTGCTGTGTTGTTTAAAGTAAGTAACTTAAGGATGGAAGGATGGCCAAAAACGTGACATGATGTGTTTTTGAAGAATTATCCTTGACTTAGTGGCCATAATGGACAATAAATGTCTGTTCCAGCAGCTTTTATTAAATCATTCACATCTAACAAGGTCCAAAGCTGCATAATTCAGTCCAGGCTCAGAGATGGTATTGGTTAGTAAAAGAAAAAGCCCAGTGGTGATCCATCAGCGAGCAGACAGCTTCCGTCTGCTTACAAAAAGGTTCGGGGTCACCAATCAGCGACCTGAGGCCCTGCAGACACGCAGATACCTGCAGGCTCAGTCAGCGCACACGCAAAGACGAATAACATTTTCTCTGATCGACAGAATGGCAACAAGTACTGACATGTAGATGGAGGTTTGGCTGTAAATGCTGGAAACGCTGGGAATGACTGGGCTCGTGTGCTGGGAGCATCGACTGACATTTCATGAGGCGCTCTGAGCTGCATGCAGCCACAACAAGTATAAACAAGGGTAGCCAAGTGAACATTTAAATCCGCAAAAGAACTAATCAGCAGTGTGACTTATGAAACTGTCTGTTATTTTATGTTAAAAGGTGTCAATAACATCGTTTTTAAAGGGAAAGTGCACTATTTTTCACAGCAAAGTCAATTTACACATCATGTGAATTACCACTGCAGATGTGAACACAGTCATATGAAACTTGTTGCAGTTCACTGACAGCAAGAACAAGTGCAACAAACTTAAGATGTCAACTGCACCCAAATCCAATTTGAAAAATGTTAAATGTGAAAGAAAAAGCAAAAATGGGACTATGGTGCAGCCCAATGTATTGCATGGCTGCAGGAATGCTGCTGGGGTCCATTAACTGCTACAGAAGCCTGTCATGGTGGTCCATTGCTAAGTACAGTCGTCCTCAGATGTATTCATACTCTTCCATTAAAGAAAAGGCAAAAATCACAATAGTCACTCAAATAAATAGAAACTGAAAAAGTAATACTAAATAAAAACTTGCTAAATTCTAATTTAGTGAAATAAGACATTGCTTTTGAATTGTGGTTTTAAAAAAAATTAGAGCACTTTGCTGATGAGCAGTGGGACAAAATCTAAACACCTGTCAACAGGTGCAGGAGTCTGATTGAGAGTTACAGAAAACACTTGATTGCAGTGATTGACTCAAAGGGTTTTTCAACAAAATATTAGTTTACGGGTCCCATCATGCTTGTTTGCTTGTTTTTTTAATATTTCAGTTGAACCACAATTCAAAAGCAATGTCATGATTTTCATGTCATTTTTATTTATTATTAATTTTGTCAAATTCAACTTATTTCAGTGGCAGCTGTTATTTTCCTTCTTTAATGGGAGGGTATGAATACATTTGAGGACGACTGTCAATCTCTCCAAATGCTATCAGCCACACAAACACCAGAAACCACCACAGTCATCAGCAACAATCAAAATTTAAACTCAACACTAGTGAAATGATCACACAATTCCGAATTTACCAATTTGGATTTGGACAACAGCATTCCCATGGTTCTTTGTGCATGCTAACACGGAGTCCGAGTTATCTCTTCCTCAGGTAGCTCCTGTATGAAACACAGTAAACGAGCTGCAACCTCCCATCTCATTATACTGTAAGAATCTCAGGTACAGGTAATCTACAACGCATTTTCTGACATGCATGTCCCTCATCTTTTACCTTAATGGTTAATATTTTTTAATCGATTCAACTATTAACTGCAAAGTTTATATATTACCACCAGTATTACGAGTCATCAAAAAGGTATTTTAACAAGGTATGAGAAGAGATCGCTGAAGCCAGGACTGAACACTAATTAATGTCAGCTCGATTCTTCTAAAGCAGCCCCACCACACTAAGATGTACGGGAAGTAGTACTGGTACCAATGTCAATGCCCCTGCGTGGCTGCTTTTGGCCATCAATGAGGTCCTCCACCCAGTGGATGTAGTTGAGGCGCAGGGGGACGGTGGGTATGAGGCGCTCCAAAGGGATCTCGATGGTCAAACCAAAGTCCTCCTTCAACAGGGTGCAGGTGAGCGCTCGCACCGCCTCCGGCTCTCTGAAGTTCACACTAGAGGAAAAACAAATGAGATTGAATGAGGAATGCATTTTAATAATTTGTAAATGACCACAGCAGCTGTAGAGAAAAGAGAAAAAACTCTACTATTACTAGCTACATCTAAACTGTTTTTTGGTTACAGTTAAAATGAAAATTCAGACCTGGGTTTTATTTCATCTGTTGTGATGGCTTTGTATGTACCAATAACAGCGATAGAACCTGACATAAAGGCAACACTTGTTGTTAACACTGACTCCAACTGGATAAGAAACACAGGTTTTACGCAAAAATAACAAATAACAAAAATGCGTGTGTGTCTACAACTGCGGTAAGTATCAAGGATCAAAGTTTAACGTAAGGACAATGTCTGCAAACTATGATGGATATGGTAAGGTATCAAATTTCATTACGGTTTTCATTCATAACGGTAGTTCAACACTTTGTCAGAGACCAAACGTTGGCTTTGAATGCAGAGTCTTCAGTGTAACTCTGTTTTCCTGATCAGACAGTTTATGATTAAATAAAAAAAGTAAAAACAATAAAATTCCAACGTAAGGTAACATGATATAAAATTGTCTAAAGCAATATCCAGCCCTTAAGCTAAAGTTGACTGAGTCAGATCGGAAAATATTTCTACCCTTCCTCTGTGTTTCATCCTCTAATCAAGTGCTGTTAATGTAAATCTCACGGTTTAAAGATGGCCGACTGCTCCTGACCTCCGACTACAGATGTTGACATGTTTCCAGCTCTCAGCTTTTAGCTTGTATAGAACACAGTTATTGCGAATGGGGGTGCTGACCAAAGCCACATAAATACTGAGCAGAAATTTCAATGTAAGGACAAATTCAATTTAGTGACTTGCTGATCTTCCTGTTTTAGCACTGAGGCCACCTGACAGCAATTTAACAAACTGCTCTTAATGCAGCACTTCATTAACCTTTTGCTCCTCCAGCTCTCTGCACTGAGCCCCATCACTTCACATTACACACAACACACACTAAAATATACACGCACACACTCATGAGGGACAATAAGCAGATAAGCAGCCCATCAATTCACAATCCCCTGCTGATGACAATGAATTTCACGTTTCCAACACAACTCAGACCTCCCACTTTTTACTCCCAACTCTCAGTCCCATTTGTTCGACTCTCCCGTCTTCGCCTCTCGACATGTTTAATGATTTCAGCTGTCACGCAGGCAGGCACGAGCGCGGCAGACAAAACGAGTGGGCGAGATAGGTATAATTAAAGCTTTGCAGAGCGCTTTCACACCTTGGCAGATGCAATTAGACACATCCTGGTGACGGGAGCGTCTGGCACCTCACAAGTTCAGTGTGAGCGTATTCCGGTAGAAGAAAAACATCTACTGCTGGTGGAGACGCACCCACAGCCCAAGCAGTCGAGCTCTGATTTTATTTTTATTTGCGGTTTTCTTTTCACAAATCAATTACACATAAACAGTTCAAATGTGTTGCTTACTCTGTGTTCAGCTGGTCTTCACAACAACAGTTCTGCTGTCTTACAGGCCTGTGTGAAGAGCAGGAAAACTCCAACGGCGTAATTTAAATGAGTGTTCAGACCACTGCTTTCAAGAGGCCGTGGTGCCGCACAAAACAGAGAGACGTGGAATCCAGAAAGGATTTAGAAGTTTCAGAGGTCAAACCACAAAACTATAGTTTATTATATTATCAGGGCAGACTTTACTCAGTAGTTATCATGGCAGCAACAATTTTATGCTTTGGAATGCCAGTACAAGTCTATCTACCTGGACTGCGCATGGTCATAACTGACAGGTCAATGCAGTGCTGTACAGCAGCGGTCCCCAACCACTGGGCCGTGGACCGGTACTGGGCCGTGGGTCATTTGGTACAGGACTGTACAGAAAGAATAACAATGTTTTTTTGTTGTTTTTTTCTTTTTTTATTTCCGGCGGTGTCTGTAGGGTGTTTTATTTTGAAAAATTACTAGATCGTCCTCCCGTCACATCCATCTGTGCTTCTTTCTCGGTCAGTTTTTGTGCCCGCCCGTTAAAGGGAGCCGTCAATCTAACTGCTGCCCAGATGAATAAAAATACAAACATCTCCAGAGAGCTTATTTGAAAAGAGGGAAAGACTCGATGCCAAGACAAAAGAAAAAGAAAACACATATATAGCAATAAAAAGTAACTTTATTCTTTTACGACATTTTTTAATAGAAAAAAAAAGATTATTGTTTGTTATGTTCACAATGACTGATCTGTAGAACACTGTGTCGTTTTAAACTGGTCTGTGGTGCAAAAAAGTGTGGAGACCGCTGTTTTACAGGATGATAGCATGTTGTGTTATAGCATAAGTTGAGCCAGGTCCCACTTTTCACTGGACGTTCTGTGTCAAAAACTGTAATGTTATTGGGAAACACCATTCTCCATAGCACAGTCCATAGCACAGTGTCAGTGCTGGGGAATGGTCTGACTGTGCTCATTATAATTCTGTTATGGGGGGGAACAAATAAATGAGAAAAAAAAAATTGAATCAATCCAAATTGACTTAGGATGTAACGATGGTGCCCCTGCAAAGCAGCGTGAGGGTTAACTTGTTTTGGAGGAACACTCAAGATCAATACATGCTCTTCTATGTCCACATGGTCGTGTGTAATGTAAATTCCATCATCTATGCAAACCCCTCTGCAGACATCTGTGTGCAGCCTAAAATTTGTGGCTGTCTGGACTGCCCACACATTTACTCTGTTTCACAGCAAATGTTAAGATACTCCTTACAGATCTTTGACACCATTCACCAAAAGAGCCAAACAGGCTTATCTTATTGTACTGATATCTTTAACAAAAGTTGCATTTTTCAGCATCTGGGTTGCTGTGCGGAGATGTGGCTGTCACCTCCTGTAGTGAAGAGGATACACAGCAGCTCTGGAGCATGTAAGTAGCAGTTCATGGTTTCTGGTGACAAAACAAAGACCGATCACAGATTCTGTGATTTCACACGTGATTTTTGCCATTAAAACACAATCAGGGCATAAGAGTGAGAGTTTTCCCAGATCAATGAGAGAGTAGAAATTAAATGCAGACAAATGTGTATTGTGCTTCTGGTTTACTCCGTGTATTTTAAGGGAATATATAACTTTATCCTTAGTCTGACCAATTGAACTGAACAAGAGATGCGAAAGTGACCCTGATGGTGATGAAAACGAGGCACAGCGTCCTCGGTTTGCTTTTGTTTGAGGACCTTTCTTGTCATCTCTCTATAGTCAGCTGTTTGATAAAAGCAGGAGGTGATCACAAAGCAAGGTGATCCCAATTTATCTAATTCTCAATTCATAAGCAAGACTGAGAGCAAAGCAGATGACAAACCTGCCTCACTGCTGAGGTGATTCTACGCGGTGCATCTTCACTCCGGAGCGATAGCAAAGACAAACGACCCCAAATGAGAAGCAATTTACCTGCACGGTCCCACATCAATCTTACCCAGTGTCTTTCACCTAATGAACATATAAGGTTAATGGTCCAGTTTCAACAGCTGCTGACCTCTCACACAAAACCAACACCCAGCTCCTCTGAGGATCTACGACACGACTGCAGAAGACGAATCAGAGAACAGATTTGCACTTTAAAAATGGTCCGAGCTTTGGGGAGAAATCGGGCTAATGAGGGAGAAGTGATACATCAGCATAACATTCACACTTCCCCAAAATGAAAGCCGGCCTCTCTCGTCTGCCCCGCGCTCAGATATTCTGCCCTCTTTCATTTCTCCTCAGAGGCATCATTAGATAAGGATCAATATTCAGAGAGGGAGGCTGTTCAGGCCAGCCCTCTATTTTTAGCCCTCGTATGTGTGTGTGTGTGTGCGCGCGCGTTTGTGTGTGCGTGCAATGCAGACCGATCACTCCCATCAGCAGCACTGCGAATGGCACATCTCCATGGCAACCCCACCTACTGAACAGATGAGGAGAGCACGCAAATCTGGCCACGCTGGAGCAATGGCTGATGCCAGGAGGAGCGTGAGCGTGCCCGCGATTTACGCTTGTGCTGCCACGTAGGTTCACCGCTGCGTGCTTACGCCATTAACATGGCCGACGGGATACAGTATGGGACAAACCTGAGCGGAAAAGTTGTGAGTATGAGTTACTGTAGCAACACTAGAGAGACGGAGGGAAAGAAGTCGGCTCAGGTAAAATCCAAGCGAACCAGGTGAGAAGGAGCGGCAGCGTCTGCAGAGGTGAAGAAATAAATTCAGATCTAAGTGCTGAAAAGCAGAAAAGTTCTTGGCTCACATGGATGAAGAGGACAACATCATTAAAGGTGAGTTTACTGCTGAGACAAACAGCTCGCTCTCACCGCTACGCTACATGATCAGCATGAAAGCACACTCGCTTTCAATCTCTGTCCACAGAGAGGTGACCTTCAAGGTACATCTACTTCACTGTGAGTGCGCTGGGAAATATTTTGTGCTGATTAGCAGCAACTTCTCTCATGTCAGGTGTTTTTTTTTTTTTTTGTGCACACATCAAGCATTCGCAACAGCAGCAAGGAGAGCATCACTTAAAGCACACCATGAATTTAAAGGTAAACTAGCTGTGAATATTTCTGAGCTCATTTTGCAAATCCGCAGATATGCTGATGCTGAACGAGATGACAATTAGGATCCCAAAAGCAAAGACCAATTACACTAAAAGCAGCCGTGAGTCTGTAACATATTTTTATGCGCATTTTGAAGTATCCCAAATGGCAATTTCGCAGAAAGTTTTTGCACTCATTTGAGCTGGTTTTCTAGAAAGACTTATTGTCCACAATGGGTGAAGAAAACACCTTTTTAAGATTAAGCTACCATTTAACTCACATCTCTAATCAACTGTTTCCATGTCTTTCATTGTCTCCCTACAGTGTAAAACATGGCCGAAACCAGCTGACATTAAAGCATAATAACAACTTTCTCTATTGAAAACATTTCCTGAAGACTTCTCTCCTTTTTTTGTTGTTGTAGATGGACAACGTATTGTTTGTTCCTTCTTCTTTATACTAAATCCAGTTTTATTACCACTGATACTTTTATCGATCTAAGAGCAGCTTAGACTAGCGTTAATGTGCGACAGCGGGGCAATGTGCCTGTTTACAAGATTTTGCTTCTACTACCTGTAAGCAAAGTAGGTGAGTAAACCACTTTTTTCTCTCTGGCAGCCTTAATGCGCCGAAGACATGACTGCAAATCCAAGTGCCGATACCGACCGTCCACAGTGGATAAGGCAGACGCATAAAGCAAAATATGGAACTACTTTGCTCAAAGACACTACAATATGTTTTAAAGCTATGCAAAGTAAAGCATCTAGTCAACATGTACAAAGAATTTAAAGGGAAGCTGGTTAGTAAATACAATTAATATCACAACTGCATCGTGCACTCAAGTATACGTCAAACAAATGAGACTTTTCATTTTGTAAGACAGAAACATTTTTTCCACAGTCACTGACGAGGTAATTAGCAAAGAACAATGACAGCAGTTCAACTTGCTTTATCTTTTTAGCTAACAAACCAATATGGAAAACATCTCTGTCAGTAAACAGGGTTCACACTGGGACCATTAACTCTGCAATAGCTCACAAAATAATGCAATAGCTTCTAAAAATGATGCGTTCACAGTATGCAGATCAACAGCGTTTATAATGATGAATTCTAGCAGGAAGTGTGAAAATGGGAGATTAAAATGTGAACTGAAGTACTGCTAACGCTTTCCTCTGCAAGGATTGACCCTTTAATGAGCACTAGTCTGACATGTGACGGTAGAGAGACTGGAAAGAGAAAAAAAAAAGAGCTTAATGAAGAGTTGTTCTGTGTGGTTGGATATTAATATGTATAGAATTCACTCCTGGTGCTTTATAGCTTTTTTCACATCCTCTACTGCCTTACATTGACATTTTAAAAAATATCTTAATTATTTTAAAAAATAAGTTCAATGATCTGTCCTATGTAATGGCATAATTTCTTGATGTTTCAGGTATTTGCTGAGGTGTCGTTTCGGTATCTGTATCGAAACATTTAGGCATCATTATAGCACCAACCCACACAGCTCCAGTGTGGCCTGAGCATGTTTATAATTGTGCGAGAGGGGTCTGTGAGAGCGAAAAGGATGGTCAATGTGATACTTGTTAATTATCCTAATATGCTAGCGAGCTACATTTATTTCTCCAGAATCCCAGAATCCATCTTTAAAAGAGAACATACAATATAAAATGATGGAAGGACGAATTGGAGGAAAAAAGCAGGAGTTTAGGTTCATTTGTACTCAAGTATAAAACAAATACTTGACCAAACGACTAAACATATTTTAAAAGCCAACAGCGTTACAGAATATTTACTTTAAAGAGCAGCACTAGTGATCTGAAATGTATAAAATGTGCAGTCGGTGCAGATGTGTGGTCTTTTTTGTTTTTAACCCATCAAAACCAAGAGAAGCGAAAGTAAATCTTGAACATTAAGAGTGGGGCACAGGACGCTTTGCAGCAGACTTAGTAGGTAAAATATGTACAAAAAAAAAAAGAAAAGAAAATGTCCTTTCAAAGGTGGCAAGTTTCCTTTTCATCCCTCTGATAGGACAGGGAAAAAAAATCAGTACGGTAACAACATTTCTACCGACCATTGTAGCTTTACATTTATCTATTTAAAATCATCAGAGGTCTTAATTATCTGTTCATTTTTCCTCTATTGCCAAGAACATGTTCAATAATACATCTCTGAACAAAACTGGTGGGAAAATTGAACATTTTTAAATTAAATGTCACTGGGGCTGTTGCATTTTTAATAACCATTCACGCCTCCTAATCCTCTATCTGCCTGATCGAAGCCCCCCTTCCCATTCCCCAAAAACTGAAACAAACACTGAGACTATTTTTGAGGTTTATCTAGTTCCTCACTTCATTTCCAATCAACTCCACCATATTTCTGCCGCTGCCTCTGGTCTGAGCTCTGCCCGCTGCTATCAGTCCTCCCCACTGACGATCCCTAAATGAGGGGAGTCCTATCTCCCCCGAGGATTGAGTGAGTGTCTCCCCAAGATTACTCTCATCCCCCAACTCACTGCTTAAATACTTAAAAACCCACTAGATGAATTCATTGAAAAATACAAAACCACGCTAATCCCTCCACTGATGGAACGACAGGCTGACGGGGGAGGAAGAGCCAAATTTCTGCAGACGACTAACCAGAGCTGCTACCGCACACAAAGTCAGACGCAAATCCTGGACATCCGTTAACGCTGCAGGCGAACAGAGCGAACTGGCAACAGACTCTGGCCTGTGGTCCTGTTTTCACTCAGCGTCTGATCAACGTTCAAGGTTCAACCATTTGCCTAGAATATTTTGGAAAAAGTTAAGTACGTTGCATATTCTAAAAAATACTTTGTAGTTGGCAATCGCTTACAAACAGCCACTTCTGCTTCACAATCAGAGCATTTAGTTAATGTGTGTTATGGTGACATAAACAATGATAAGATGGTGTTCCATAACATACTGTATATACATAACATACGTTCATAGGATCATTTCATATCAAATAATTTCATTTTTAGAACAGTTTCTCCTCAACCACCTCTGATTTGATTACAATCGTTATGGTATGGGTGTCCCTATAGCTCAGCTAGTTGAGCGGATGACTCATGAACATGGGCTATAGTTCTCTGATGCAGCGGTCGTGGGTTCAACTCCCGCTCAAGACACTTTGCTGCCAGTCTTTCCCCATTCTTTTCCTGTCTTTCTCTACTGCTCTATATAAAGGCAAAAATTCCCCCCAAAATATATATTTAAAATCTTTATGGTACAAAAATTATGGATTGATATTTGTGAAATTTTAGCTAAACGTATCAAACACATTTCGAGATTATTATTTTCTTTTTCTTTTCTAATTGCCCACTTTTCGCACATTTTTGAGGCTCTGGTAGAACAACAGTATCTCGGGAACTATAACTCATATATCACATTAACATGGCACCAGAGAATTTGCAAAAATCCCCTAAATTGCAGAAACAGAATGTGTCTCATTTCTCCACTACATAGTTTCTACAACGAATGTAAATGCAAGAATATTTTTGCGTCAGCAATAAATGCGGACTAACTGTGTCCGGCTCATTTTGCTGCTGGCCCAATCACAAGAGATGCAGCGTTTGTGGTGTGATCATGAATCAGAGTTCAGGGGTCACACTGATGCAACTGATTGCAGACAAACAGTCCAATTCCTCCTATTAAGCTCGATTGTATTATGATGATTTTTACTGTCTTTACCTTGAACGTATGTTGCTATAAAGTTACATATCAGTTGATGAAATGTTATTTTCTTATCACCAACCATACAAGACATCCGACCTCTAATAAAAATCAGACCTTTGAGTTAGTAAATGATTTAGCACTGATAAGAACTGTCAGCTAACTAACAGAAATGTCTAATGTAAGCACTAACTCGACAAACATGCAGAGAAAGTAGCTGGTAGCTGCAGGCTTGGAACAGGGAACTCCAGCTTTGATATTGGCACTACTTCTACAGACCACTGCGATATTTTAGTGTCTACTCACATGTTCCTGTTGTCATAAAACTCACACACATTCCTACCAAGTTGTCACGTTCTCTGATTGTCTAAATTCAGCTTCCATGCTGAGCGTCGAACCCAAACACTGCCAGCCTATTGTTTGTCATCTGTCTGTCTGTCTGTCTGTCTGTCTGTCTGTCTGTCTGTCTGTCAGGGAACCACAGACAGACACAGAGACGCTACAAACTGATAATTAACACCTGTCACAGACTCGCATCAAGTGGGGTTTCACGGCGTGCCCACACACGCAGGCTCGGCCCGCTATAAGATGATTGACTGGCCACCTCACAACCACAAAAGAGCAGCCCACACCAATATGTTCGCAGTCGTGCACAGATGTTCGGCCTCGCTGCAGCGACACCACGTCCGCATTCATCTGCATAACACAGACAATAACAAGTGATTTCCTAACCGAGCAGACGGCTACCTGTTTCACACAGCGCAAACAAAGGAGGAGGACACAAGGCCGACAATAACTGTCAATTCCCACAGTCACTGTCACCGTGTTTTTGTCTTTTGTCTTTGTTTTAGTGGACGGTTTTAATACATTTCAAAAGAAATTAAAATAAATGGAGCACAGTGACATGTCGTCCTCAAATAAATAGTAAATGGCTATGCTAACACTTAAGAAGTCAAAATAGAACAACTGACACTTAATTTTGTATTAAGTGTAGCAATTAACTTATTAACAAAAATGTGGCTAAATTCATTCTTCACAAAACTAAATTCTTCTAATACCCAAGGAAATACTTCAAACTGTAACTGCTGTTTATGTTTACAAACTGCAGACACAACAAAGGTGTGACTACCAACATTAGCTATGGTTTTGTTCAAGTGTCGCTTCTCAGTGAGTGAACGAAAATGCTAAACAGCAGCACACATCTGGATGAAATGTAGCCTTTAACAATAAATGGTTACTAGTTACACCTGTGCTTTTCCTGCTGTAACACTGTCCAAATACTCTAACGACATATTAACAACATTAAAATCATTCCCAGTTTATCCATCCACCCATTTCAAAGCTGTACTAACATGGATTTAAATATCTTCCTCCAACATCTTCTGCTACTCATCAACATGTTTTCTTTATGAGGGTTAAATTATGTAAAAATGAAGTAGAATCACAAATATCCACCTCGATTCACCTGAACGTTATTATTTAGGTCTAAGCATTAAACTTCAAACAGGTGTATGACAGTGAGAGGTGACCCACAGAGGACACAGGACAAATTCTGTGTGCAAACCACAGCTTCCAGTTCCAACACCTGCACATACACAGAGAATAAAGACAGACGAGTAGGAGATGGAGAGCTGCTCTGGTATCTTTCCCACAGCAGCAATCATGAGCTCACACTGTTTGACGTCAACACCACTAATCCCACCAGACATATTCTTCCTTTGTTCTCCTGCCTGGACTTTCACATTTCTAAGCAGCATCTTGCTGGGAGAGACAGACACACACACACACATATACACACTACACACAAAGGCATTCATTTAATTTGTGTCCGGTTCGACTGAAACACAGGAAGCTCATTGCCACTTTTTGACTGACACACTAACCTATATCCAGCTAAATTGTGATTTCGATTTAAATTGCTACTCATACACACTTTGTGAAGTCTCACTAGCGCAGAAACAGAGCAGCATGAGAGGCTGGAGAGAAACAAGAAAAAAAGCTTTTGATGTCTAGCCCATTAATCATTTGTCCAGTGATGCTTCTCCTCCTGCTGTTGCCAGAAGCTGAATGAGCAGCATCAACATCAGACTGAGTCAGCCGGGACATGAGATGCTGAATCTGTTCCTCTGGGCTGCACTGAGTGAAGCTGCCATATTGGTGTAAATAAGTGCAGTATATGACCAAAAGTATGTGGACACCTCAACATTGTAACTCTATGTGAGAGCTGCAGGGATTGGCTCCTATTCACATAACTGAGACTGGCCACTGGTCCTGGACAACTGTCGTGTCACATTGCATGATTATGGACAGTGGAGATTCCAATGTTTGTTATGTCCATGTGTTCGTGTCATGAATCTCAGCACAGCTACAAGACTATTGCTGTCTGAGGTTAAAAATTTTGTGCCCAATATTTGGATCCCTGAGTAAGGAAATTTGGTTGACATAAGCTCAACATATTTTTCGAACATGCGAGGCTCTCCCATATTTGTAAGTCAAGTTTTTCTAACCATAATTATGAGGGACATAACAATCCATCAATCCTAATCCATATATCGATTCAATGACCAATGGCCCAGTACAATGAATAAAATGAAAACATCCAGCTGTGTGCCCCTACAGCTCAGCGAGTTGAGCGGATGACCCATGAACAGGGCTATAATTCCCCAGTGCACCGGTTGTGGGTTCGACTCTCGCTCATGACCTTTGCTGCAGGTCTCTCCCCATTCTTCTCCCCCTTTACTGTCTATCTCTACTGCTGTAAATAAAAAGGCAAAAAATATACTAAAAAAAGAAAACATCCAGCTATGTCATCTTTAAGTTAACTGATCAAAAATATATGTAGAAAACAAATCAATTTTTTTCCTTAAAAAGAATTGATTGGTTGTCATTAAATATCTGGACATGTTCAGATATAAAATGTCATCTCATATTTTAGTTGCTTTTTGTGACCTAATATGAATAGAATTAATTGTGTTATAGGCATATGACATCAGTTCGTATCGATTGCAGGCTTAACTTACGGTAATCAGAATCGAATAGAGGCAAACTCTGAGATGTCAGCAAATACAGGAATCTTTGTCCAAAGAATCTCCAGTCATGAACAAAAGTTTACATACACTAGTAAATACACTTGTATCAGTCTGTGGTGGCGAGTGGCATCTTCTTTGCTGTGGTGTGCTGGGGCGCAGGCATCAAGGCGAAGGACGCCAACAGACTAAACAAACTCATCATGAAAGCCCAGCCTGTTGTTGGCTGTCAGTTGGTCACCCTGGAGGAGGTGGTGGAGCAGAGGATGCCGACCAAACTGCAGGTCATCATGGACAACACCTCACACCCCCTCCATAAAACTGTGGACAATCTGAGGAGCAGCTTCAGCAGCAGACTGTTACAACCCTTCTGCTCCAAGGAACGTTACAGAAGGTCTTTCTTCTCGACAGCAATAAGACTCTTTAATGCTTCAATCTAAGCAGTGTATTATTATATCATATTCTGTATCTGTATCTCTCTTATATTTTCTTTTAAATTTTGTTGACTTCCTTCTATATTATATTTTCTATATTTGTATCTTATTTTATTTTACCTTCATCTTATAACCTACCCTTATATTCTGTGTTGTCTTTTTGCTTTGCTTACCCCCTTTGTTGGATATTCATGCTGCTGTAACACCTGAATTTTCCTCTGGGATTAATTAAGTCCGTCTAAGTCTAAGACTAAAGACCACGTATGTCATGAAAGTCTTGAGTTTCCAGTGACTCCACCAGTTCTTAATTATCTGATAGAATGACTGAAACACAGGCATCTTTGTCACAAAAACACTCACTTCTTTCATAGCTATACTATAGGTCTTTTGGAAATATGACAAACTGCTGAAAATTAGGAGTTTGCAGGAATCACTGTAAACTCAAGACTGCCGTGATACACATGGTCCTTACAAGTGGATGTAAACTTCTGTCACCGATAACAGTACTCACTCTTTCAAACATTTAAAATCTGTGTGGCTTATTGCATGGAGCTCCACCATGACAGATGACCATGATTCATTCAGAAACATTTAATTTTATATTGACACAGACAGAAAAAAAAAATCCAAAATGACTGTAATAATTAGCGGTGCAACAATGTCTCCGTCTGTTTATCAGCCCTTTCTCTGTGCCTGTTGTTTGAAGTGTGCATGAGAGTGTACTCTGTGTATGTTCACCTTTTCAACAAAATATTACAAAGGTGGTTTAAGGACAGTGCAGTGTTGGAGCAGCAGTTCACACAAACACAGACATGTGAGTATTACAAAAGTACACCAATATTGTATTTATTGTTAGTTAGCAAATGCCTAAAACTTCCTCAAGCTGAGTTTAAAAGTTTATAGCTAAAAAAGGAGACATTTAGTAATTGTGCAATTCATAATCTGAATAGTCAATTATCTATCCATCCATCCATCCATCCATCCATCCATTATCTATACACCACTTAATCCTCACTAGGGTCACTGGGGGGGCTGGAGTCTATCCCAGCTGACTTAGGGCGAAGGCAGGGGACACCCTGGACAGGTCGCCAGTCTATCACAGGGCTACACTTAGAGACAGACAACCAAGCACACTCACATTCACACATACAGACAATTCAGAATCACCAGTTAACCTCAACATGTTTTTGGACTGTGGGAGGAAGCCAGAGAACCCGGAGAGAACCCACGCTGCACGGGGAGAACATGTAAACTCCCGGGTGTCCTCACCAGGACGTGAACCGGCGACCTTCTTGCTGCGAGGCAATGGTGCTAACCACCAAGCCAACATGCAGCCCTTTAAATTATTTGTATCAATAATAGATATAACGTTGTACTTTTAAAATACTTGTTAGCTGCAGCCCTAACAACTGGTCTGGCATGAACGTGCCATCAGTCCTGGCTCTCAGTCTGAATTAGAGATGTTAGATGGGGTTGAGATAAAGTTTTTCAAGATGAAACTATTTACAAACACATTTCTTTATTGGTGCCACAGACTTGGGACCTTCATGAAACCTAGCTTTGACTGAGCACCTACATCACTACCCTAGTCTATCCCTCCATATTTTGGATATTTGAGTCTCCAACTGTGGGAGAGAAACATTGCAAAGTAACCAAACATCAATTCCTGCACTCTTTCATTTCTGCTAATACAAATAATGTGAAACTAAGTTGCAGCTTTTTTAAAGCATGCAGACAAGGACAACATAGTGTATGTGCAATAAATGAGCAGTTCAGAGGAGACCAGAGCTGCTGAGTGATTCTCCTGTACAAACATTTCACTAGTGACAGTGTTGAGAGATCGGTGATCAAAGATCAAAAATCAATACCTTACAAAGCAGATTACTTTGAAACGGTCTCCTGTGGGAAAGCAGAATCAGTAAACACACACAGTGCACAGTGTCAGGTACTCACACAGGTCTGCCTGCCAGGCTGGTGTGGACGTGCTGCTGGAAGTCTGGGTATTTGGAGGCCAGGTAGGAGAAGTCCGGGGGCTTGTCTTTGTAGCGGTTCCGGGGATGCATGGACTTATTCAGAGACATATTCAGACCTGATTTCAGGGGAAAGCATCAGTATGAGTGTGGGTTGTTAAGGAGCAGCAGCAGATGCAGAGTGCTATGACAAACACTGATTAGAGAAGAAAACAGGCGCTAACATGCTGATCTGACAGAACAGACACTGGTTTGGACTCTGAAACAGCTAATATTGAAATATAAGAACATTCTCATCCACAACAAACTGCTTCTGTCAACACAATTGTCTGCTGCTTCCGTAGCAGTGGTGATGCGCTTAAACACACTTAAATCATTCCAGTTACTTCACTTTCGTGAGAGAGTGGAACAAATCTTTTCCACATTTCAAACCTGAGTACAACTAGCGGTTTCCTGGAGCTAGTCTGAAGCTAACTCTGGAAGCTAACATGTATCCAGCACTTGTTCCTGCTCACCTTCACTGTGCGTTTATCTGGCGGTTGTTAATATTCTCGGGCGGACGCCTACTCCTTGGACTTTACTAAAATTTAGAAAAATGAAACACAACTCACGTTGTTCAAACGTTGGTCCACTTTCTGCAACTCTCTTCCTGGATGCCTTCGACGTCACGTCGCGGCGCCGAAACGCGTTGACGTCATTAAAACGGTTGCCATGTGAACGGCTAAACTGAGCGTCCAGCTTTTGAGGAAGTCTGAAAATGAAAACACAAACTGGACAAAAGCCTGCTAAGAATTAGATTTCAAACAATTCTAAAGGGGTAGATTTTGAAATTGTACACATTAAAAAAAAATAAAATATACCCTCACGGTCATACTGCCTTGTGTACTGACATATTATTATCAGTGTGATCTCTTGTACCTTTTGTAGACAATCAATGAACAGTTTCTCATCCATTCTTTCAATATGAAATATCTCAAGACAGATCTGAACTCTCACTTTTTTGAAGCTGCTATGTCCACTTTTTCATCCTCAAAGATATGATGTGTTTTTATGAAAATTAAAATGTTTTCACCTTTGAACTGAGTTCTAGCTCAGTTTACTAAATAACAAAAAATAATAGGCTGCAATAACATTATGATTTCTTTCCCCCTTTTCCACCTGTTGTTTTTTCAAAATTCGATTTCTTCCATTTCCTGAAAGTTTTGGCAAAATTTCTCCTTTTAGGATTAACTTGACAGTTTATGCCAATGCTGTGAACATTACTTGACTGTAGGATTAAGATGCCATTGCAATTTATTAAATAGACAGAAAAGATCCAAAGTTAAAAGATAATAAAAATCAAAAATTATTAAATTTTACCAGTAATTCCTTATTCACAAATTAAAATTTTCTTTTGTTTTTAGTTTTTCTTTCTAAAGGAATACCCTTAACTTTTTGCTCAGTGTACGAAAATACAAGCACAAACTTTAAAAATATTCCATTTATAGATTTTTTATCTAACACTTATTATAAATGTTTATCCTTCTTGTCATTTTTATTTTTTATTTTTTTTGGTTTGTTGTTCTTTGGGTGTACATTTTTTATTTTTTTTTACAGAAAAAAAAGCCAATTATTTTATTTCAAACACACTGCCCTTCACTGTGATGAAAAAAACCAAAAACAAAACCCAGCTACGAACAAATAAGCAGGACACACAGATGCAGATTTTCTTCTTTTATTATATCGCAAACAATAATGACATCCAGGTATATTGTTAACAGTTTGCTGTGTGAAGAGTGAGACCATAGTGGCGAAAACATCATGAGCTCTTCTGTTTGGAGCTTGTTGTGCAGTCTGAAGCCCTCGGCTGTGGTTCACAGGCAGCTTACAGAGGACAGAGGGACCGAAGGCCGGAGGAAGAGACCCACAGACAGTCAACACCTGGCTGTCGGTCCCTTCACACCAGACCAGAGCAGCACAGGGATTGCTTGGGACCTGCAAATGGCAAAAGGGGATTTTTCTTCAACACTTGCGTACAACACCAGCAGCTGTGTTGTAGCTCTTTTTCCTATTGATTATTACAAAATAAACAGAACACACATCGTCCTGACCTCTGATTAACCACCTTCCTTGAGTAAAACCAAGGAAGGGGATACGTTTTAAATTTACATTTTATGGTCTGGCATGTCATAGCGTGATCCTGAGGAGACTATCGTTTTCAACAGTTGGCCACAGTGTCGGACCAACACACGAGGAGGCTGATTTCTCAAGATAAACCAGATTGTACGGACTAATGTCTCCATTTTTGGCTTCAGCTAGAACATTTAACACATTGGCATCTTCCTTAGCCAAATTGTACTACAAAATTAGCCGATTCTCTCTTCAACCAAAGTCTTTTCCTCAGACGTTTGGAAAGAGAAAACAGGTTATAGAAAAAAAAAATAAGACCTTTGTAAAGGGGGCACACACCAAAGGGAGACATTAATATTCCCTGAAAGAGAGGGCTGCTCCTTTGGGACATCCTAGTCTGCCACAATCCCATTGCATTTACAGAAGAAGGAGGCTGTAAAAATCTCCTTCAAATAGCATCACACACAACAAAACCAGCCTCTCTACAACCAAAGAACAGAGCTGTCTGAACTCAGCCAGCGACCAAGGACACAGTCACGTTTAAGGAACAGCTTGGGAAGTACTCGCTTTGTTAGATGGTTAGATGAAAAGACTGATACCACTCTCATGTTTGGACAGTGAATATGCAGCTGGAGCCAGCAGATGGTTAGTTTAGCTTAGCATAATAACCGCTAAAAGCTAGCCTAGCCCTGTCCAGACTAGTTGCCTGGCAACCAGGGAGACTGCAGCTAGTTGGTATTTCAGGGTTGTCATCTGTACTTTTATGTGTGTAAAATTAGGAAGACTCATTTTCTTATGTCTTATACAAATGTCACTTTTACAATTTCAGCATTGCATGTCTGATTTTCAGCATCTGTCTAGTTTTTGAACATGAAAACTTGCAAATACTACGATTTTAATGGAAAAACTCTTAATTAAAAATTTTGATTTTCAAGGATTATTCATGACTTTCTTAATTTGTTGGAATTACACATAAAAAAAAAAAAGAATATTTTCACAATATTTGAACTGCACTTAAGTTGCCAGAAAACCAGGGTTTGATTCTAGTAGAGAAAAAAAAAATGCAGCAACAAATAAAACATGTCATTTTATCTTATTCAACAAACTAGATAAAACACGTTAATTGTGAGTTTTTTCTGGTGCTGATTTATTTTTTACCACCAAGCAAGCAAGCAGCTTCCCTCTGTCTACAATACTGGTGTTAATCTAACAGGCTGCAACTTCATATTTACAGCAAAAAAAAAACGAGTTGTACCAATATTCTCATCTAACTCTCAGCAAGAAAACAAACAAGCACATTTCCCAAATTGCCACACGACTTTGAAAGCACACAGAGTCAGCTTCTCGCCACGTTATTCAAACCAATTAGTCCGATACGAGGGCTCTGAGCTCTTACAAGAATATGTTCGGACAGCTCTGCCTCTGGGTGCAGGTTTACATGCAGCAGTGCTACATCAACAGGTCACATTAGGCTCACAGTAGCCACTAGCAAGAGCTTGAGCAGCAGATCACCACATCCAGTACACACAGGAAGAGGAAAACTTGGCAAAGAAGCTAAGATAAGAAGATCAGTTAAGCAGTGGAATTCTTTATTAGCCAAGAACTGCATTGGAATGAAAAGGCTAATCAGAAATTATAGGTTTATGCATTTATCAACATCATTAAACTTTAATGTTGTCTTCGGTCATCGTTAAATGGCCGAAGCTTTAGTGAAAACAGGGATGTGCAAGATTAATGAATCACCTTGCCAGCTACAGTTCAGAAGCAAGATGTTTCATTTTTTTGTGTCCTACCAGGGAAGTGGAATGGTTGTCTCTTACAGCATGGACTGGATTACATTTACTTTCCAGTCTCTCCAAAAATCATTTTACAGTTACAGCTTCACGAAGATCAAAAGCTGAACATTTGAGGAAAAGCCACTCAGAAGATGTTTGCATACGTGTGAAGTGGTCCGTGGGGTTTGTCTGTCGAGATGCTTTAGTGTCGTCCATCCAGGAGCCTCTTTTTTTTTTTTTACAGCGAGGAGCTCTTTAGAATAACAACCACAGCATCAGATTCCTCTACAGACAAAACAGCACCAGCAGATCATTCTGCATGTCTGCTGCTGGCATCTCCTCACCAAATCTCACCTCCATCTATAATACAAAACTGCCAAATCTCTTAATAACAAGCTAAATTTACATTTCATATTTTCACAGAAAACTGACTTTTTTTGTACTCAAAACCATTTTTTTTATGAAGCAGAACATTTTATTCAGAAATGATGAGATCTTTGCACATCCCAGATATTAACCCCGGGGGGCTCACTTTGACTCCTCGTCATGTTTTCTCCTCAGCAGGTTTATTGTGTTTCCAGCCTTCAGAGGCGCCATGGGACAACTGAGCATCTTCAGACTTTACATATTCCGGGTGGTGCACCAAACCAACCCTACCATAGGTGACCGATTCAGCTCAAACATGAGGCTGACATGCAAGGTCACAAGAAGTCCTCTCCTACAGGGAAGACACACCCAAGGTCTTTATCAACTACTAGGAGATTAAACAGGTGTAATGCTGCTGCTGTGACCCAAGGCGCTCACTGACAGCGAAACCAACTTGCTCGCTACATTGGACTTCTTGTAAAAAGCTTAGCGCGGCTGTTCACGAAGCCACTTTTACTTTTAAATGGGATAATTTATCTAAAGCCTAGCAGTGGTTCATGTGCCACCATGACAAGAGTACAAAGCTGTTTTCAAGCCCCCGAGGTCCAAGGACAACAGTTTGAAACATTCGTATATACAGCCATTAAAATATTACCTAGTTCCACATGAAGAGAAATGGTATGCACACTTGAGAAGTGATGTTATAAAGCTACAGATTATTTCAATAACAAAGCCCCACAGACATCTCATCGCATCATATATGCTTTTCCTGCCTCATCTCTCGAACGTTTCACCAAGCTAGGCACCAACAGACTACGACAGTGAAGGAGAGAAATAACAGAGAAAAAAAAAATCCTAAATAAAAAAATAGACAAAATAAATCTTACACATAAAGACACTGTCATTTCTTAAATTATCGGTTTTTAGTGCCCTACATTTTACACCCAGTCAAAAACATCTGCCTTCGGTTGGTCGGTAAGGCTGCGTGACAGACGGCCAGCCCCGTGTTAAACCTATGGTACTTCTAGACAACGTTATGTAAATTTACAGTATACAATTTTGGATTACCATGCAAGAATACTTTTTTGTGTAACATTTAATAGCTCGATCTACATCCAGGAATAATTTACACAGAAGGACAAAAGTTATTGGACCAGAGAGCGCAATGGGTAAATAACCATGGTGGTGAGTGCAGCCGGAGGAGATGACAGATGTGCGGGTGAGGTTAGGTGAAGGGGTGAGGGAGGTGGGATGGATGGGGGAGGTGGGATGGCAGGAGGGGATGTGGGATCCAGAGGAACGCCTGGGTAATTAGGGTGGTGGTCCAATCCTCCGAGGTCCAAATCAGCGACACTCCCACACTTTTACTGTTTGATCTACGCTCCCGGTGACCACGAAGGGAGCAGCCTTGTGGAAATCTGTGGAACAAACAAAATGCCATCAGAACAAAGCAGACAAAGAAGTAAACTCTGAGGATCAAAATAACTAAAGAATGAACGTAGCATGACTGTGTATTTTACATGTGTGACAATCTGAACTCCAAAATCTGCCTGCAGGTTTGAAAGACGTGTTTAATCTCAGAAGAAATTACCAAAATTAAACCATTTATCTGAGCCGGAAAATATAAAAACATCTAATAGTTCTAAGATATTTATGTTTTTGACCATCCTTGAACAAATCATGTAAGATTTTTGATTTCAATCAGAAAAATTAGCCAAATCTAAGCTGAGAATTTAATATTTCATCAAAATCACATCACGTCTCATTTTCTAACAAAAAAAAAGAAGTAAAAACTAAAGGGTTTGCTTTAACCAGATTCTGTAAAAAACAAAACATTCTGCAGTCTTTAGTACAACTGAAAAACTATTACACATTGAAGGGACCTCAACTACAGGTTGTGCTTAAACAGAGTAGATAGGACACAAGTATGGAAACAAATTATAAATGTAAGTGGTAAAATATCTATAGTATGTGGAGCCCCCCCGTCTCCCTAAGCATTATACTTGTTACTTTGAATTTTTTTTTGTAAACTAAATGATAAAAATGTCATTATTCATGTGTCATACTGCACAAAAGACATTTTTCAGTTCTCTTAACTTCTACTAATGGTTGTACTGTTTCCATGGAGGTACAGGACTTTATGTTGCAGCCAAACATGAGCCCACAGTGAGAAAAAATGTAACAGGAGCAAAAAATGCAGATAAACTTTTTTTTTTAGCAGATTAAAGGGTGACTATACTTAAACTGAGCATATGCAGTGTTTCTGCCTCACAGTAACCACTTGCCGGAGATGGTTTGTGCTAATTGTCTGAGAGGCTGTTTAAAAATTAGAAATAGAGCCCATATTTTTTCAATAATAAGGAATCATAGTACCCAAAGTAACAGTGTAGCTTAGGGACGTGTTTCTAATAGTTTCTGGATAGCAATAAAGCTCTAATGGCACAGAGGAATAAGCTCAAATCTGGCTTTGTACAAACACACAATACTTAAGAGGATTGCTTTATTGTCAGTTTTTGTTCTTTTCATGCTGTAAATGTGAAATGGAATATGTGGAAGGGCCATTATGTGAGTGGTATTTGATCAAACAATGACATGAGTAATCAAGTGCAGTTTTATTTCATGTGTGGTTGGCTAGTCGCCTCCAAATCATGTTTGATGGGGTACATCAAACAGCCCATAATAAGCACTGTTACAGGTCTATACATGTGTTTTTGGGGTCTATATGTTAACAATGCTTTAATGTTCAAAACACATCTTTTTTGTCATGCCGTTCATCGCTGAAGCACCTTTTAACACCTTCTGTCTAAAAACTGTAGTCCTGTCTTTTTCAGTCCCCCCCTCTCAAAAAGCGAGGACTGCTCTGATTGTAGACCTCTAGCAAATCTAGCAGCTCTAGCAAGAGAATACATATTAACCACCTTTGTAAATATTTGACATTGAATTCTGAATTGCCAGTTTCTTAGCAGTATAAACTAGTCTGCTGTTTCCACAGTCCTACAAACAAGTGAGTCAATCACAACAAGTAGATGGTATTAAAAACGGAATTGTCACCGCTTTTGCATCAGAGTCAAAAAGAAGTGCCACAAAAATGGTGATGAATCACTTACTAGTGATTGGTTAGGTCAAAACTAAACACATGCCTGTCTGCCCCCCGCCCCCAAACGGAAATCTGCTAACATGAATACAAAGTCAGAGTGAAAATATGACGGAAATCAATGGAAATTCAGTGTTATTATTAAGCCACTTGAAAAGCAGACACATTTGGGGGGAAAGCTCTTGGTATTGTACAACAGACCTGACAACGCATTGCAGAAAGGGGGGAAAATAACACTTTTTTTTCAATGGTTTCTCACAAAGGTGCTTTGTCTTTTCCACACTGCACCAGAATTCATCACATCAATAGCTCACAGCGATCCTCTTTGGTTGAAGCAGGATTTAAGAGGACTAGGTTTCAAACGGCTTGCCAAGGAAAAGTTGGCTCAAGAGCTCCTCAAGAGAGTTCCCGAGCCTTGATCTGCTGAAAAGCCGCAGATACGAGGAGGGGGAGGCGGGAAAATCCTGGAGCGCTTGTCTACCTCTTAAACCCCAGCTGCCAGCAACCCTCAGGACGCTGGTGGAGAAGCTGGGCTCGTTTACAATCATTCAACCTTTTTCTAAAGCAGATATTTGTGAGCAACACCGCTATCCAACGAGGGAGAGCAGAAAGGTTTCCTGCAGCACCTCAAAAGACCAACCGGTCAAACAATAACAAGGAAGAAGCCCTTTTTGGAGGGAGAGCGGTTGCTTACCCAGAGAGGTAACAAAGTGTTCGTGGGCACACAGGGTTTTCATGCAGCGCTTGTTCTTGTAGTCCCAGATCCTTAAGGTCTTGTCATCTGCACAGGTCACAATAAACTTGCCTCCAGGGTGGAAGAGGATCCCACGCACCCAGTTGTCATGGCCAACCTGGAAGACAGACAGACGCTGCTGATGAAGGTGCAACCAAATTCATTGTCATCAATCAAGTAGTATATTTTCACACTTGTCATTTTAACCGAAAATGTAAACACAAATACAAATGAAAAAAATGTTTACTTAAAGGTTATTAGCATGAAATGGTCCTCACCAGTGTCATAAGGCACATGCCAATGCTAACATCCCACATCTTGATGGTTTTGTCTCTGGAGCCAGACAGCAGGAAGGGACCTGGCTTGCCACTCTTTTTGGACTGGTTGGGCACAAAGGGAGGAAAATGAAATATCAGTCATGTGTAATTTATTGTTGGTATTTTTTACAAATTTATGCTCAGACAGTTTTACACTTTCATTAGACTATACGTCTTTGCCACAAACATTAAGTCTTACAATTTGAACCCAAAACATTTTTTTTTTTTTTTTTTTATAGAATCATAGACTACAAATACAAAAAAATGTAAATCCCACAGCAATAAATAACATTTAACCCTCTGAATCCCAAAATATGCCCATGGGTTTGAAAGAGAGCTAAAAACTGTACAACAGGAAGAGTCATTGGACTTTCAACTGTCCCTCAGTCTTTGAACTAGTCATGTGCAACTTTCAGTTTCGTCTTTATAAACAACAAAATCTTATT
The DNA here is from genome assembly GCF_000690725.1 of Stegastes partitus. Lineage (NCBI taxonomy): Eukaryota > Metazoa > Chordata > Actinopteri > Pomacentridae > Stegastes > Stegastes partitus. The sequence continues at coordinate 63,128 of NW_007579209.1, forward strand.
TAAATTTTTTACAAACATAAACCATTTGCAGTAACCAGATTCTGTAAGACAAAAGAAAAATCAGTGTTCCTTGGCACAACCACAAAGCCATTCGTGACTCAGCTGCGACAAATAGTCACGTGATAAAAATGTAGGGACTTTTTGTCTCAACTGCAGGCTGTGTTTACACAGAGCAGAGAAAAAAGTATGTATAGCCACCGTTTTATATCCAGTATTGGTAACACCTGTGGGAACTTGGAAAAATGTTGTACATTCAATTATTTATTATTTCTTTTTACCTTTTTGTAATATAAATACTCAAAGAAATTAAACTTGTTTTCTTTTTTTATGATTTATGGCATTATAAATGTGACACACTGCACAAAAGAGATTGTTGAGTTCTCTTCACTTCTAGTCATGGTTGTGTTGTTTCCATAGAGGTGCAGGACTTTATATATTGTAGTGAAAAATTTGCAACTGTGAGTAAAAACATGACTAAAAAAAAAAAAAATAAAAAATGCTTGGGGCTCACAGGGTTAAGGTACAGAATTTTTAAAGAGACTGTACTGCAGCCTTGTAAAAACCCATCTAAAATAAGCTAATAAACTGCTACGTTTGGCATTCAGTGTGAATAAGACAGAAACAAAGACGTTTAACAGCCGTGTCAGGCACACTGGAAAAAGCAAAAATAGAATATTTTTTTAAATGACCTCAGGGCAACTGAATGTTTTATATTGACAATTAGTTTGACAGCACGTATGCAAACATCTGTGTGGCAACAGCTCCAGGTCTGTACAAAGTCAACAACTCCATCAACCCATTTACCCTGAAGTAATACGCAACCTCTCCACATGTTATACAAAACAAAAACAACAGCAAAAATCAGCTTCTGTGCAAATGAACGTAGGGTCGACTGGAACAACTGCTGCAAGGGAATATTTTGTTTTAATCTGTCAAGGTTACAATTGGACACACTCGAGATCACAAGGCATGAGGGGGGAGTCTGGGATGACTCTAGGCCATGTGGTTGTTCTGCCTGTGTATGCGCTTCATTTTGAGCTGGTCGGTTCACATGGCTGTCAGTCTGAGCAGTGACGTATGTGAGCCCATTGACATGGCTACGCATGTAGAGAAGGAACACACTCTCCATCATCTGATGGTGTGAGAAAAACAGCAGTTATCACCAAGAGAATCACATACTTTGTCTTGGTACATAACTACAAGTTTATCCTTTAAGGAAGTTCCCCAGCTCTGTTGCCAAGCTTTCTGCACAAGGTAGCACAGTAGAAACTGCATGATCACTCTTCCTGTTCTCATTGTCTCATTGGTTCAGAGTCTGGAAAATATGTTTCTAGCTCCACTACTTTCTCAGCAGGGAAAGTTAGCGATCAAACATAAATTGATCTGACACTGGTCTACTGATGAACTGATCCACATTTACCATATACTAAACAGACACCACCAAATAATAAGCAAATTGACCTCTGGGCTTCTGGACCCACCAGGAAGGAGAGAAAGAACTCAAACTGAACACGACAGTGTAACTTCAGTAAATAGAAACCTTAGATACACCAAGACCAGCTCTTTACCTCGGAGCCTGTGGCTTCTTGGATGGTAGGGAAGGCGCTCTCCGGTGCCCAGGAGATGCACTCCACCACATGTTCGTGTTCCCGCAGCTCAGCCTTGCATTCTTTGGAGGCCACGACCCACACGCGAACTGTCTGGTCGTTGGAGCAGCTGGCAATCAGTGTGCCATCCTGGTTGGGCCGCACCATACGAACCCACTCCCTGTGGCCTGTGAAGGTCTTCACACAGTAGCTAATGGAGATAAAACATCAAAGCAGTTATCAAGTTGTCAGAGTGGATTGGATGAGTTAAAGCACAATATGAGGGTTACATAATAAACAGATTGGTTTAAAAAAAAACATTTTCTTACCCAGTTGACACCTCCCACATTTTTATGGTTTTGTCCCTCGAGGCAGAAACGATGTGATCTCCATTGGGCATGATAGCTACAGACGAAACATTGTGGTCGTGTCCTGGAAAACAGAAAAGACAAAAACAAAATAACAGGTTGAGAGTTACAGCCTTTATAAGATCTCCTAACAGCACAACCCTATACAACATTTCAAGCATGGGGTTGTGATTTTAATCATTTCAGATGGCTACACATGATCCTTATAATCTTTCCTTCTTCACTTTAACCAACAGAATCAAAATTCTGTCACAATTTTTACACATTTCAGCACCCAACAGTGCCAAAAAAACAACAGGTTTGGTCATAATTAGCCAATTAAATGACAAGTGAGGCAACCAATTTGCTGGGGCTTATTTTGTTCCATGGAGAATAAGAGATGCCTAATTACCTAGATGCTTGGCCATATTTAAGCTGCTAAACAGATGAAGACAACAGTGAGTATACTCCAAAAGGCCAGCTTAACTGTGTGTGTGTGTGTGTGTGTGTGTGTGTGTGCACTAACACATGCCACAAGGCTATAATAATGGGTGGCTGTTACACAGAAAAGTGCTATCTGGTGCTGAAGAGGATAATTAAACTGCTGTCCAAATCGTCACTAATCTACTTCACCAGTCGGCATTGTGGTGTGTTTTTTTTTTTTTTTAAAGATGAGAAAAAAGTCGGAATGGATTAAAAACGGACGAAAGGTTGAGTAGATGAATTAAAAGTGAATGGAGATGGGAGTAAAAAGAAGGATGGAGGGGAAATGGTGGAGAACAAAACTAAACAGCAGGCTCAGTTGGATGAAAGGTTTTAGACAGTGATCTGTACAAGCATTTTCTGCACAGTAAACGCAGCTCGTGTGTTTGAGGAAGTGTGCCAGCAGCTCACACCCTCGTTTACAACAAGTAAAAAAAAAAAAAAAAAAAAGACTGGCAACCAGTAAAAGCTTTAGCTCACTTGGACGAAATGCAGGATTTGCAACTCAAGTGTCAATTTAAGAAAGCCAGAGTGGTTTTAGTCTTTTCACTAAGCAGGCTTATTTATTTCATCAATATTCATTCATGTCTGCTTCACAGTCAGACATTAGTGGGCACTTCTAGAAAAGGTTTAAAGACAAGAAAATATTATTTGCGTAGTGGACCCTAAATCAGTAGAGCCTGAGGGCCCATGTAAACCATGATGCCATCATTTACTGGCAATTAGGGTGTTAAAAGTGTGGTAAGAAAAAAGGGCTGTTTCAAAAATGGCATGACTCGTGGCACAGTAGATTCTCAGATAAGAATTATTAAAAACTTCTACCAATTCTTTACTGTTAACAGTTAAAGAGAAGCTGTACATGCAGTCATTTTGGTAATAAGGCAGTGAATTTGAGCTTCATTATATGTGACCACAAACATGATTCGTACCACCTGAACACTGTGCACACTCAAACTACATTTAGGTACATCACAAACACAAGAGTATGCATACACTAATGATATAAAGGACAGTAGCTTTGATGCATGCCTGACTATTTCAAAACCTTTGCTGAAAATTGTTAAAATGCTAAAAAAAATATAGTGTTTCATCTTCTTACCGTGCATGGTCCTGATGCATTCGAAGCCTTGGAAGTCCCACAGCTTGATAGTCATGTCTGCAGAGCAGGAAGCTAGCAGCTTGCCAGTCTGGTCAAACGAGATGTCCTGCACCGAATCTGTGTGGCCCTTCAGTGTGCGTTCAAAGTCTCCGGTCTCATAGTCCCACACCTGATGAAAAGAACATATTCTTTCAGTATGTTTAAAGGAACCTACATATATTGCTGGCAGACAGAAGTAACCATAGTCATGGTTTTTGCTCTTTATTTTAATCTGTATCCCTTTTCCAAACCCCAGTGCAGCCCCCAAATGTCACATCATCTGTGTCTCCATGTCACACCATCCTCCACTGAGCAGTCCAGCAGCGAGAAGAGAGAACCAGGCTGCCCAGTGAAGTCAAACAATCAGACATGCTGATGGCCTTCAGCACACGCTTTGTGGTTTGAATTACAGAATCTGTGACACATTACAGTTGCCAGTGGCAGAGATGCATAAGCCCGGATGCTGATTAGGGTTACAGTTAGGCCTGATAAAAGCCAAGCGACAGTTTATTGTGCTGAGTGTGGCGCTGCCAGTTGGACTACAGACAGAATATGGAGTCAACAGTAGTAAGCCTGATTTTCTAGCCTGAGAAAGCTGTTGCGTCTCTGGCTTTTAAGCAGACAGACGGTTTGTCACAGAGGGATAAACCCTCCTTGGTGCCTCTCTTAGGGTGAGGGATTTTGGGCAGACGGTGACAGGAGACCCCTACCCTCTCCTCCCCCATCCTTGTGATTCTTCTGTCCCCTCCCCAAAGGAAGCTACAGATGGCCATGAGGTACAAAGTGCACAGAGGGGGTTTATCAGTTCAATGCAGTTAATGTGTTTGGAGGTGCATCAGGTTTAACAGTCTACACACATTTAAGAGCATTTAGAAGCAGCATCTAAAGCACACATAATCCACCGACTACCTGTAACTCAATACCACAAGACTGATCATTCTTCCTGGCACTTGTCCATGGTATTATTTAAGCAGCAGCTGAAACACTTGCCCAATAATATAATGATTAATGAATTGTTTTCCTTCAGTGAAAATGCCTTTGATGTTTGTCATTCTAAAGCCAACAATATTACAAAGACTTCCTTTGTGTGTGCCATTTGTGAAACAAGCAATGAGTAAGCTGACACTCACGTTCTTTGCCCTTGTTTAAATTAACCTAGCCTCTGGCTGACATGTCTGAGTGTGCAGAGTGTACCAGGACCTGATGATTTACATACTGCTCACAGCATGAAAAAGGACTGCGCACTCAACATTTTTTTTCTTATTGAATTTCAACTGACATATAGGGAGAAATGGAGATTGGCACAACAACATTTTGGCTATACTTTCTTTGGAGTGATATTTTACCCACAGTTTAAACTAAACAACAAGAAATGTCTACTGATTTGGGTGCTCAAACGGTTTTGTGTTTTGGACTAAGACTACTGGTTATACATCCCTCAGTTCCCATATTTGTCTCTTCTTTGTTTGAGTGGGATGCTATTTATATCTTGCCATGTGAAGATGTAACCTCGAGGTCTTCACAAAAACAGAAATGAAAGAAAAAGAATGGCTTGGTTTGGCTACAGAAAGCTAAAGCATGTGACAGTTTACACCCTGTTAAGAGGTGAAAAACATCAGGGAGTTTAACAAGGGAATTTTTTTCAAGTTTTGTTTCTTTATTTCTAGTTGCTATTGTCACCTGTTAAACTTACATAAGAGTTCTCAATCCTGATGCGCTCATATAGCCTACTAACAATTTCTGAAAGCTGGCAACACATTCATGAGGAGGTGTTATGATATGACAGACACAGGGACTTAAAAAAAATAAATAGAATTGGTGCAATGTTACCTTGTGTTTACCAGCTTCCGGCTACATGAAGTAGCTGTTGCTACTGTAGCAATTAGTCATAGTTTGATGTTTCTACAGTGGAAAGCTTCAGGAGCATTAGTGCTTAACTTTTCAGTACAATGATACAAGTTATTGTTAATCACTTTATTATTTTCATTAAAAAAACAATATAACATGAACACCTATTCTAAATTTAAAAAAAAACACCTTCAGACAACCTCAGTGATATCATGCTGTTCTCAGCACACATTAAAAACACAAATACTGACACATTTTTATCATACAGTGCAAATACAATAACTGATTCCAATGTTGTACAGAGGAATCCAACTCTAGCCATGCTAAATAACAGCTGATAGTAGCTCTGCTAGTCCTTTAAACTGTACATTGTTGTATGAAACTAGTCAGATATTACTAAAATGCAGGTACAAGATGATCACAATCAACCAATCTCACTTCACACAATGCAACACATCCCTTTTTCCAGTAAAGACAGGAAGTTTAAAGACAAAGTTATGAGGTTGAAGCATTTCCTTGTTTTTGAACCACATGTGGTCAATATGTCAAGAGTTGTTTGGACTGCATTGTGATTTTACTCTGCACCTTTGTTCTCTGTTCTTGCTACTGTGACTGTTTCCATGGGTCCTCATCTTCTTGTATTACTCGCTATACATGTAGCTGCATACATTTTTAAGGTGAGGAGCTACTATAGGGTGGCAAGCACAGATGAGACTGACATAGATGTACAGGTTGATGCAAGCTGACTTACAGAAACACAAAAGCTGTCTAAGCTGGAAAATGATTACTTTTAGATTTTGTTTTCTGGACAGAATAAACAAAAAGACGTGTTAATAAGTGAGCTTTAGCGATACTCGTAGGCAACCTTGTTACATTTGGACTAAGCTGAGAGTCGTTTTCTGCCTCTCTCAAGTCTTCATGCTCAGCTAACCTAAGCTAAGTATTTATCAGCTCCTACATATTGACAGACAGGGAGTTCAATCTGATTATCAGGCCAGGCAGCCTCACTGGCATCAGGTGGAAAACCGAGCTTCTTAGTCTGTGCTTCTCTACGTAAAAAGCACAAGGTCTACTCCCTGGTTAAAAATTCAACAGAGCTCTTGAAGAGAAGAAAACTAGGACACAGAGGGAGTCAGGTCAAGACGCAGAGAGACGAAGCAACCGGGTGAAGATTTGCAAGAAAGCGTGGCTGAATTTTAGATTTGGGCAGTAGCCTGACTGCTCCAGGGGAATGGATAGCTGGTGGTGGGTAGTCATGGTGGGGCAGCTAATGCTTTAAGTGGAAGACAAATGAGGCAGGATGCTGAGAGGCGGGGCTGCAGAGGGAGGGAGGGGTGTGGCTGGAAAAGGAAGAAGATGCCAAAACGGAGAGAGGGATCCCTGCTGTGGGGGTGTAGCCAAGGGGGGAGATGTACAAGTGTCTCTTATTGTCTCATGAATAAAATATACATAACAAACAGCTCAGTGGAGTATTGGCATTGTGCAGTGAAGCAGTGGAGAGACACTGCAGCAGAAATAGCTCAGAGACAGACCATGGAGTTTATATAAAGCATCTAGGGATACATACATGACACAGAGACAAAGATCCTTGTGTATCTTAGGGCGTAGCTAGGAAGGAGAATCACAGGAGTGGTGGAAATGCTAAGGGAAGTGAAGCGTAATGGAAATAACGAGGGGCGAGGAGCAACATTCAGCAGATCGATCAGAAACTGTGTGGTAGAGCTGCAAACCAACCTGGCACAAAATTTAAAAGACCACTTTGTCAATTTCAAACCAGAATCATATTATTTTAGTGTGGGGAGGATGTGTAAAAAACAAACAAAAGGTCACTGCAATCTCTCAAGCAGGACAATGTGCTTTCATTACCTTAATCAACACCGTATATGTCTCAAGGTGTATATAAAGAAGCTCCAAAATCACAGAAATGTTCATGATGTCTTTTTTTTCTTTAAAACCAGACAGTATGTTTGAACATTTCTCACAAGCATAAATGCCTGCTTTAGTCCAAACACTGTAAATGAAAACATTAGCATATTCAAATATTACCCATACTGAACGGCAGCTGTGCCATCTGTGCAAGCTGGGAATGGAAGGAATCACACACTGAATAATGGGTCTGTAGAAATACTTAAAACAGTCAGAACTGACTGTGTACAACAACAGCACTTTCTCTACGTAGCCATCAACAGGGTGCTCACACCAGTCTATCTACCATAAACATCTTTATCTTCACCAGTTAAACATTTTGTATAACCTAATTTAAAATCCAGCTGTGCACGGCATGATGACATCTGCTTAAAATCCAGCTGTGCAACAAATGACGACATCTGCTGAACTTAGTCTGACATCAATACTGTTCTCATTAATGTCTGATAATGTATTAAGTGACAAACTTGCTTAATTATAAAATAGTGCATTTATTATGATGCCTAATAATTGAAATTAATTGATATTGAACATCTTAAACCCAAAGATGTCAATCAGACATAGAGGCTGCTTTTATCTTGGAAAAATCTAAATGTTTAATGCATCTGCCATCAAGGTGGAACCTTAGTGGAGGTAATATGTAATTGCAGTTTGCTTGTTTTCAGGATTATGCAAAATCTGCAGATTTTCATGAAACTTGGTGGAGAGATAGGCCATTGTCAAAGGAAGAACCCATTCAATTTTGGTGGGGATCCAGATCATTTTCTTTCAAAGTTCTGAGATAGAGCATTGGCCTTGGCAGAGGTCTAGGTGCTCTGAGTGCCTTTTTAGTTATTAATGCCTCAAATACCAACTGTGGATTTGGAAACAGTCACATGTAGAGACAGGCATACTGAGAAACATAATGTACACACAGAGTACACAGTTCGGTTAAACTGGAAACAACCAACCCCACATACCTTCATTAAAGCTTTCAGGAACAGTTTTGCTGATTTGCAAACCTTCAGCCAAAAGACAAACTTATCAGTGAAATCACCTGCTGCAGCTTTTGTTTAAAAACCTGCTGACTCTGAGCTCTCTGCAGTACAAAATAGCTGAGATGTCCTTCCCAATTAAAAAGATCAGGTATGTAAGTTTTACAGGCCTATTTGTCAGAGCACCATTTCCACCACAGAGCAGCACTGACCTTTATTGTTGCGTCCTCAGAAGCCGACACCATGACGCTGAAGACTGGGTGGAAGATGACACGGGTGACTGGACTGCGGTGGCCACTCAGCGCGTACCTTTCTGGAGGGCGTGGGATCCACTCTTTGGGGTCACGCTTCTGACTTACGGGCCCACCCAGGGTGATTTCCTCTTTAGCTTCATTCAGTTTGGATTCAAGTTCCATCACCTGCCCAGAGCGCACAGGTGCAAGTTGGTGAGTGGAAAGAAATATGCATTTTTGTAGATCATTACAACAGGGGAGGGGATATAAAGTTTCATAAGAAACTTTTAATGCTGTAATGTTTGTTGAAGTCTGTCTTTTAAACAAATTATTAAACAGCTGGGTGAATGCTTTACTTGGTAGACTTCCGTTTGGTGTTAACAGTGGATTCAGCAGTAATGTCACGAACCGTTCACAAGACTACAATCCCCACAAGCATTCTTTGAGCAGGAGAAAACTCACAAACCTTCTTTTGTAATCTGATGACTGAGGTCCATTTTTTTTCCAAAAGGCCAGCATACTTCTTATCCAATTCTTCATTCTGTGGAGAAAGAGGGGGGGATATCAGCCAAACAAGCAAAAAAAGCCAATCAAAGTCGTGGGCTCAGCATAATCGGTGAGGCCTGTGGGAGGGGGGCCAGCTGGGGTGGCATGTTGAGGTCTTTGCTTATAGTAAGAAAGAACAAGGAATTATTTACACACCCCTCACAGGCCAACACTGACTGCCAGACAGTGCCAACCTACTGTACAACACACATACATACTATACACACATGAACACACACCCTAGTCCTAATCCTTCTCACGCAAGCTAATCTCCTGCAGACAAGAAAGGCTTAGGCAGCTTACAGCCACACAGCCGGTACAGGAGGCAGCGGTGGAAGTTAACTTGTGGCAGTCCTGGCAGACAGAAGCCCGATTCCACCTGCAGGCTAATGCCTTGAGCTGGCCACTGCCTTTTACATAACGGACTTCATGGCACAATCTGTTTCTTGCTGCCAAGAAAAAACATAAAACAATGCAGTGGCATGTTTTCTCCATCGCTACTTAGAAACGAAATATAAAACTAGCAATTATTTTTACAAATTTTAAACACTTTAGTCTACTACATGTCAGAAAATCGCAAAATATGTCCATAACCAAGCCTAAAGTAAAGATTCATCATTTGTCAAAAAATAAATTAATGAATTTAAAAAAACTTGAATTAGCTACTTCTTTAGGTAATTAATTAAGGTCTCTGAATCTGACTGATATTGTTTAAAAATACCACAATAACTCAAGAGTAACAATTTAAAATGTTGAAAGGGACCGTTTTCTTTTTCCTATAAATATTTTCATGTAATCTGATTAAACACACAGAGAAAAAACACACAAGATGATGAAGTATTGCCTTGTTTAACCTTATTTTAACACACAATACAACGGTTCTGGTGCCACCGTATATCCATGCCTCAAGGGTGCTACTAGCTATCAAAGCATCAAAAACCCACATTGACAGACAGCCATGGGTGTCAGTGAGGGAGAAAATTAGCGTTGCGCTCCAATTTCACAGCTACCTCCTCAGCCTCGGCTGGAAACAAAGCAGACATCCTTGAGGTGTGGAGAGTTGCAGGCAATACCAATGCCTATATTTAACACTTCTGAATGACAAGAGGTGATTCCTCTGAATAACACAAGGTGTTGGGGAGGAAAAAAAGAAAAAAGACAAAGACATGTACTGAGGCGCTGTAGAGAAATAGAGGAGAAAGAAGGAGAGCAGGGAACCCAGTTTGGACAAATCTGCAATCATCTAATCTGCCATCTGCCTGGACACCAACACACACAAAGACACACAGACATGCACACGAAATGACAAGTGCCAGACTCCATTGCAGCCTGCCAGCCTATTGGCAGTGGGTAATAAACATGCACATATGTGTGTGTTTGTCTGTGCATGCAGGTATGTACATTTTCTTTCACAAGGCAAGAAAAAAACTAGAGCATGACCTCTATTAATTATTTCTACTAGCACACACAGCCTGGCACCACTACTCTAATCGCCACAAAGAACTAAGGTGAAGAGCATTTAATTCACAATGAACAAAATGAAACCACGTTTAACAGACATGAAAAGCATGGATAAAGAATGCCTCACAATGTGGTCTTAGGAAAATGGTGCTTAAAATCACTTGGCTGTTTAGCACGGTCGTGCGAAAGTGTGTGTGCCTGAGTACTAATACCCAACAGGGTGCACCGATCCCTCTGTGCCATTCATCTATTATTCAGCCTGCTTCCAAAGGGCTGCCACATGGAGAACGACTGGGAGAAGAACGCATAAAGACACTGAGGAGGCAGGGGAGAGGTATCACGTGAAGGTAAGGTGAAAGAAAGATACTACAAGAAGCAGAAGAAGGAATAGTGAGATGAAAAACTGACTCAGATGAAAAGGGTTCCAGATAATAAGTAGTAAGAAGACAAACATGAGGAACAGTGAGCTCTGGAGCTCCTCAAACTTCAGAAGCAAACAAATCCAGTTTTAGAAACAGAGTTTGTTGCAACATTATAATCTTTATGAACGTAGGATTTACGGACACAGTTTCAGTTGATTTAACTGTGCTGTATTTCTATTATTTCACACACCACAATTGACTTTAAATCATTAAGGGTAGGATAAATAACAGAAACACCCCTCAGAATAACATGAGCAAAAACATGACAAAAAGACAAATGAGAAAAACATGGCTCAGATGTAGTATTAAGTGGGGCTGAAAACAAAACAGAATGCTGCTATATTTTGGTGCCATGCAGAAAAGGAGGAGGAAAATACACTCAGTGGTCACTTTGTTATGAACATTACATCTATTTCTAAAAGACAAAAAAGTAACTAACACCCCATGACAGTAAATTGAAGATTACAGGCAGCATACAAGTAGACTCAGTGACATAACAGCTCTACTGAATTGTGTTGTATTGTACAGTTGTGCCTATCAGAGTGGCCACTGAGCATTTTTAACGGTATTTAGCCCCAACTGATTCTCATTACATTTAAAAGCAAAGGCAATAATGTAAAAAAATAAGAAAGGGATATATATATATATATACCACATGGCACCAAAAATGCAATATTTACAGGTGAATGAAAGCTCCTCTCAAGATCAGTTAGCACAAGCATGCAGCACAGACCCCCTAATCAGACAGAGCATCCTAATTGGGTGCAGGTGCTCCCGGTCACACTTGTGAACATGTTGACAAAAATGAGAAATAAAGTGGAAATCAAGGCATATTATTTGTATAAATTGGTCTGATTGGCTGTGCAGATGCATGTGTCCACCCTTAATCTACTCACATTATCTAATTCCGCCTCCTTCTTGAAAGTGGAATATGCTTCTTCATATCCATTGGAACGTAGATAATCAGCTATCGCTCGATTTCTGAAACAGACAAAGAGAAACCATAATTAGTTCTCCTGATTAGCAGACAAGATAGTGGTTAAAATTCCTCGAGAAACATTGTGCGTAATAGAGCTGTATTCAACACCGTAAAACAAAGACAGAAAATGAGCAAGTTCAGGAAAAGTGTCAGACAAAGCTGCAAATTTAACATGCTTTTCACACATTCAGAATGTTATCACACTATATAATAAAAATGCTTTGCATGCATAAATGCAGTCCAAACAGTTAGCACCATCTACAACAATATACAATGACTCTCTCTCTCACACACACACACATGCATGCACACACACACACACACACACACACACACACACACACACACACACACAGAGCTGAGTCTGCCCATTTGACACAAATTGAGAACACATCTGTCAAGCTTTTATAATGAGCTCTTGTTGCTGTGGGCAAATAATGGGAATGGACGACTCCCCATGGTGTAGATATGGGGAAAATGAGAGGCAGTATACATCCCACCATCACCCACATACACACAGAGAAAAAGAGAATAATCCCTGTGAACTCTATAAGCTTCTGGCTACTGATACTTTGCTCCAAAGCATGTCCTTTCCAGGCTTAAGTTTACAGACAAACACAAGCGGATACTCAAGGATACCAGACCTTTCAGTGAGCCGACACAAAGGTGGTGGGGAAGGTAGCAGCAGTGAATAACAGTCCCACTATTTCAAATATGTGAAGAGAGATGGCCAGATAGGACACACAATAGACTAGACAGGCAGGGCTGAAAGCGAGGAGAGAGGAAGCTACCTTCACTCTTCCCGTTTTTGTCTCCTAAGCTGCCATTAGGGAAACCCACAAATCTCTATCACACATACATATAACACACACATTCACATACATACATGCATAAAGGACTGGTTTACGACTGCAGCCTCAGCAGCAGTTCAATTTACCAAGAGCTATTAATGAGGTTCAAGTCAGTTAGTCTCAACAGTTCAGGCTTTTATACTCTGTCTAATTAGGTTTGCATGAGGTTGCAGAAAAGTGAAATATTTATTTTACTCCTTTTTTTCCCCACCAAGATGTTACACTTAGTGCGACTACAGTTTTTGAACTCTAATAACTCTGCTATTTTCAGTAGAGTGAGACAAGACTTTGATTGAGGACTGGGAGTAATTCAATATAATCAAAAGTCAACTTTCAGTTTAACTAAATTATTACTTTACAAAATTATTGTCTTCCACAATTCAATTGATTTAATTTTGGCTAATAAAGTCATCACTCAGTGTATGTTTGCAGCCTGGGGATACATACTGATACTGGTAAAATATTCTTTTTAGTGATATTGAATACTGACATGTCCTATATTGGCAATGTCTACACTATCATAATCATCTATTTAAGCATATTGGCAAAGTCAATTTACATCTTTACTGCAATATGGTTCACAATGAACACACAGTAATGGAGTTGCAGTATGCAAATAGGAAAAACAAGGGCAGTATCTATTAATGTTCCTTTAATTCACAGAGAAATACCACATGTCCCAACAATTAGGTTGTGCTAACCTGGCTAGCATGGTTGAAGTAATCTTCCACACTAAAGCTCCACAGCTGGACCTTCAGTGTTTACATGTATGTCCCATATGTGGATAAGACACAAATTCTAATTAAGCTGCATTAGATACAAACACTCATTTAAACTCACTCATAACAGGAAACTACAAAAATTAGCACTATTGCTTGATTTGTAAAAACTGTGTTGTGGTTTTCAGGCTCCAGAGTTTGGCCCATAATGTGGCCTCTGCTGCTTTGATTTTGGTCATACTTTTTTTTATATCTCTTTTGCAAGTATTCAAGAAAGTTTTCATGACTAAACAAGCCTTGTGAACACTGATTATTTTGACAGTATCAATGTTGACATTGTATTTCTTTGTGACTGTCTAGAAAGGCCTATTTTCTAGTAAAGGCTAAACTTATTAAAGAACTGATATTAAATTGCAGAATAATTACTTTAAGAATACAAACAAAGAAAATGAACTCAAGAGTACCTGATAAAAATGTTCTGTTCCTCAAACAGTAATACAATATTTTCTTGGCCTTCCAGTGTTTGTGCACACCATTAATGCCAGGAGACGCCAGACAAGCTGTCAGGCAGGCAGTGCTTTGAGGTGCCAATATGAAGGGGGTGGGGGGTACAATCTGTCAGCCCAGCCTGTGCCCCCTGCGCCCTCACGGTCAGCGTTGAGCACTGAAACCCCCTTCTCCCTCTGCCCACCTGAATCCCCATGACAACAGGAGCAGACCTTATTACAGCTCAAGGTTAGCAGGAGGTTATCTACTCTTCTGACAGCCTGCCGCAAGTCTAGAAAACTAGCAAGGAGGGCCGAGGTGTGCTAGCATGTCTGAGAAAGTATGTAAGCAGGTGAAGGAAGCAGAAGTACAAAGGAAGCTTTGATGTGGTGTGTGTGCTTACAAGCCTATGTGCTTCCACCACCAAACAAAAATACAACGTATCAGAGTACAGAATATTAGGAAGAATACAAGCTGGCTCCCAGTACCAGCTACAAGTCACAAAAGTCAGTTTCATAACCAACTGTCTACAATCTGTTAATCACATGGTGAAGAGTTTTATCTATGTTGCTCCAAGGTGGCAAGGTGATGATAGCGAATCATATTCAAAGTGTTTTTACATCATGTAAAAACAACAGAACCCACACAACCATGCCATTTGCATGAACTAGCAAAGTCAGGCAGCAAAAAAGTGAACAAAATGGTGCTAATATTTATATACACACAGCTGAAAGGCAGTGGACAATACTAGAGATCCACAGTGCTGAAATCAGTCAACCACACAGAAGACCCACCACTCCCCCAACTCCCGCTTCACTCTGGATTTGCCAAACAAACAAAACAAACACCAATGCCCTGTTTTCAATATGCAAAGTCCCCAACGACTGCGAGGAAAAAGGAAGAAAATAGGGGAAAAAGAGGAACTAATGTATACTAATTTCGACAGAAGGAGAGCAAACCGGCTGGTTTCTATGGTTACTAGCAGCCCACAGCTAGATGACGTGATGGGGGAGATAGTGAGAAAGAGGGCAGGGCGAGTACGTGGACGGAGAGGACAGATAGAAGAGGAGAAAAAGAACAATAGATGGCCCAAAAGCCTGTACAGTATCCAGACACTTTCTCTGCTTCAGTGAGATCAAAAGACTTTCTCTTTGAGGACAACACAGTACTGATCACCCCTCAACTATTCAGCAACTCCAACAGCAACGTCTGTTTGAAAGCGCTCATAATCTCTGTGTCATCAAGTGCAGCCTATGTGAGCCTCACGTGGTTTATATCAGTGCTATGGTCCATCAGACCTCTGGTACAACACTGCTCTCTCATGTACCATAACCCCTTAATGGAGCAAGCAGGATAGACTGTGAGATAGAAACAGGGATGGATGTGGGAGAGACGCATGACTTCATTCTTCTGAGAAGAGGGGTGAGTCAGCCATTCAGCATGTCCATGACAGTGACATCATTTCCTCCATGAGCCTACACTTTCACATCATTTTAAGAGCTGCCAACTCTTACTAACACAGCCTTCGCCTGTTGACGAACTTCACCACATTCTATGCAAATGATGAAATTGATACTCGTTTTATTGACTTAACCATGCTGAGGATTGTGCTGAAAAATACATCAAGCACATCTCAAATAGTTCAAAACTGAGATAGCTTTGCATATAGTGGTGGCTGGGCCTTTCTGTTTCAAAGGTCATTGGATTATTGGATTATCCAACACTTTTAGCTGTTGTTCAATAATTGCAGCATGACTATCAGCAAACTTTAGTGATACAACTTGTAGTGGATGGTTAAATGAATCATACATTATAGGCCTGGCTGAACTAATGATAGTGATATGTACCAGCAATACACATTTCATCAATACAATAAGAAGACAGTTTGAGAGAATGTTAAATAGTTTACTAAGATTCATCAGATCCAAACTGCTATGAAAGCACTAAACCAAAGAGCAGAGTTCTGTTGCAAGAACAAAGTCTCAGTGTGCTCCCCCAGCTCAAAACCAGCCTTTTACACTGTACTATATTTACACTATAATGTAGCTTGGTGCCCTCCATCACTTTCCATGTTGGTTTACGTGCAAGTCTCCCAAGGCCAGCTACTTCACAGCTGCCTGGACCTCTTGTTGCCTTCATCTGCACCCACAAACCTCCTCTGGTGAAGTATTTAGCCTGCAGGGACTGGTGGTTGCCCTTATGAGTTGGGCTTCACAGTCAAAAAACACCCTGACACCCTGCTGTGAGGCCAGACAGACTTTATGTGGGGATGTGTGGAGGCTGATTCGGGTCTCTGTCCGGTGATACCTGATCCAGGCCCGCCATTAGGAACTTTAACCTCAGAGCGGTGTGGTGGCTTCATGCTGGTTGCACTCAGTGTACCTCTGTGTCTTAGTTGCAATAAATAGATATCAAGGAGAGATCGCTCCTTTATCGTTGTTTATTTACGGGTGTAAATGTAATTAAATGTGTTTTCTATTGTTGTGTTTACATTAAAATTATTACCTGTGTACCTTGATAAATAGGTTTAAGTAGTAACTAAAGTTTGAATTTCTCTTGGTGTTGAATAAAAATTAAAAATGATCAGAAACTGTAGACTGATATGAAAAATGTTATTCAGCTACATCACTCTGCCATAGTACCTTATCTGTAGTAGGAATTCCACTGCCAACAAACTCCAAGCTGTGGCAACAAAAGAATTCCTGGTAAAGATACCAAGACTATGATTTTAGATTAATGTGTGGTTGTCCATTTAATGCATTTAAATGCCCAATTATTGCAGATTTATTAACTATCAGAGCACAGAATTTAATCAGCCAACAAGCACTTTCTTGTCAAGCCACAGATTATGATACATTTAACTAACGGGACATTATGCATATGGCACTCGCAGCAGCTACAGTTGCCTGGCCAGGCCATTTCCCCCTGCCATATATCAGTTTACAGGCACAAACCTTTTCTAGACCAGACTACGTACGAGCCTGTTTCGTTTTCAAGACCGTTGATAAATATTTAATAGGAAGTGGCTCACTTTGAAAAGTCTCTTGGCACATATAAAATTCACCTTTTTATGGATTACTTCACAAGCATATATCACATTCTATGTTTTTTTCTTTAAGCAGGCTGCACAACTCTGAGCCATGCACTGTTTGACAACAACTGTATGACCACCACTACTCACTGAGGCTCAGTGGAGCTTAAGATTTTCTGGCCGCCTGACTGTGCTCCAAAAAGGTGACAGAGGCTGTGCCAATAGTTGGTCTGTGGGATGATAACCATTGTGCAAACATTAGAGGCCAGTGCTGTGTGGTGATGCAACCACCATCTCTGCTGAATACTCATATTCATGCAGCATGGCCATTCACAATGCACAGTAGTATTGGTAAAGAAAAATGTCTGAAAAAGGCATAAAACAGCTGATTTCACATTTATTTTATCTGCATTTCTAAAGTGAAGCCTTGCTAACTTGATGTGGTTTGTCATGTAGAAACAAGGAGTGGGGCTGTCTTCATTTCAGGACTAAAACTAAGCAAAGTTCCACCACACAAAATTAGCTTTACCATTATTAGTATTTCCCTTTTTTTATTTTTCAGGTTCATGAAAAAAAAGGGCAATGCACAAATGTTATTCATACATTTCTCAAATTTATGAGCTAAAGGAACAGGGAATCATTTAAGAGCTGGTATGAACAAAAGCTTTCAATGTACCCAAGGCGCACATTTGTTTGGAGTTGGTGGAAGCATCTGAAAGCAAGCAAGGACAGACGTTTTTAAGCTTGACAACTTAAGTAACCCCAAGATGTAGTACTACTACTCAATCAAACAACAGAAGGAGCAATATTCCTAGCTGGTACATCCAGCCTTATCTCACATGTCCAGGACAGTCATGTCATGGGTAAACAAATTGCACCAATTTTTTGTTGTAAAAAAAAACAAAAAAAAAAAGAACTCAACTCATGTTGAAAGGTGCAATATGTGAAAACAAGAAAAGGGTATATTCTGCAAAACAGAAGGTGTGGATAGAAAGGTGGGCTGGTAGAGAGGTAAATTAGTCAAGTATCTAACAGCTACTATCTTCTCATGAAGAACTTGTCAACAGAATCAAAAATCATATGACAGGATTGCATAACTGCCCAGTCACCGCTGGATCTCTGTGGAAACTGTAACTGATCTACTATTTCTCTTGCTTGACTGATGAAGAGGAACTCCAGGCCTTGGCTACTGAGAAATGAAGCATGTCACCTGAGGGCAATCAGCACCAAGATTAACCACACAATTAATCCATTACATCAATTTAGAAGGGGAAAAAAAGGGCAGGGTAACTTATTTTCCCCCATCACAAAGCCTCTTAGAAGGGTGATTATCATAATGCAGTTAGCTTCATCCTGAAACAGGTATGTAGTGGGGAAGAAAAGGCAGTCTGCTTTCATATAAGTTAAGAGCACTGCAGTGGAGATCAAGCCTTAAGCCAGGAAAAACTTCAAAGGCTAAACTCCCTCTCATTGGGATTCACAGAAAAGACAAGGTCCAACCAGCAATGTCTGTTCACTAAATGTAGACTTAATACAACATTGACTTTTTCCATTATGAAGAGTGTGTGTGTATGCAGGAAGAGTTTAAGATCAAAAGCAGGCCTGAAAAACCTGCGACCAATTCTACACACCAAAATACACAACAAAGCCACACTTTTTCTATAGTGGGTGTGTGGCGTATGCACATTTTCTGTCACATGGTGATGATGGAGCTTTGTTGACAGAGCTGAAGCCAGAGTCAAATGTACTTTCCCTAATCCCATGAGGTTGTGTATAATTCAACCTTGGATAAACAAAGGATAACAAGGAGAGCCAATGTGTAAGACTAGGCTTCCAATCACACATGGAGAAGGAGGCAATAAGGTGAGTTGTTTGGTTTTTTTTGTTTTTTAACAAAACAATTTCTACAGTGGTAACAATTCTTTTTTTATTATCTGTAGTTGTAATAATGGTATTGTGTAAGGAGAGTTCTAAATGAGAAGGGTGTCTTTTATCATACTGGATTCTTTCATTGCAATGAAACATCCAATAACATGATCAGGGGGTGATAAAGAATTAGGGGTGCAACTTGTAATTTCCCACAAGTCAAAGAGATGTATTCAGATAGCTTTTTTGTATTTATTTAACAGTCCAACCCCCAAAGCGTCATATTTTTGTGGTTGATATTTGCATTTTTACAGAAAACTGACTAGCATTGAACTGATTGTCTGAATAGCTGCAGATTGTATCTACTAATTAGTAATTTAATAAACTATTAGCTGCTGCTCTACAATGAATACACACATATTATCGAACACATAAAGTAATGAACAAGGACAAACAAAATACAAATTCAGATAACCATTGGAAATGTGCAGTACTTTCAGGTTTCTAGATCCGGTAGACTAATGCTCTTGTGCCTTTTTAATGTGGGGGGCAGATACTGATTGATATGGCATGACAGTCCAGAAAACAGGGACTGTTACCATGCCAGCCCATCTGTGTGTCAGTCCCGGGGCAAAAATCAGATCCACATTGCTGATAGACCCCCTGCAGGTGCACCCAGCCGTGTTCAGTACACTGAGTACCAAGAGAGGGGCTGGGGAACAGACCATCCAACAGAAAGTGTCCCTGTGCCAACAACAAATGCCTGTATGCAACCTTCCCTCCCTCCCTCTCCTCAGGAGACACCTGTCACACCCAAACATTTAAGTACCAGCACAGACACATGACAGCTATTTGAAATACTGCATCTATGGATCCAATTTGGGCAGAATAAATGCAATCAGTACAGTTAATGAAAAAGGTACAGGCTTTGGCCTTTAATCCACAAATCTGGTCATGGACACTTAAATCTGACAATGCTGTTATGGTTTAAAGAAGGCAAGGGCAAAAGCAGACTGATTGAAAAGACACTGAATCAATATCAATATGAGCTTTTGCTGGCACAGCTATGTTTGACACAGAATATCCGTTTTTGGGGAGTGCAAATGTAAAAAAAAAAAAAGGAAGAAAAAAGTGAAAGTTAATAAAAATCTGACAGACATTCTAATCCTGAAGAAAACTGGTGTGCGGTTGATGCATGTTGATTATGATTCAAAGTCACTTAACACTTTCACAGAAAGTATATAACTTTCTGTACAACAAAGCAGCATGCGTTCACTTTTGGTGCAAAATCCATTGTTTTTGTGAGGAAAAACAATAGTCTCCCTATGCATGACAAGCAACTGCTTTGTGTTTTATCCCTTTAGGATGCTCGTATCACCTAATCCATTGTTTCTCAAAACCCTTATTGAATTTTTAAAAGTACCTATTTGAACTACTAATACATTACATTATTCACGTGTGTATGAACACGGGGATATTAGAAGCCTCATATGTGGGCAGGTAAACATGTTTTTGGCTCTGGCGCACTGAGAATGACAGAATACAGATCAGTGTTCTGAGCAGATGTTCTTTGCCACAGTAAACTCCTTATACCAGAGCTTTCACTGCCTACGGCACTCGTTGTTTAAGTCACCTCCATATCTTTGAATGGCAGTTCATCTGTTACGTCAAACCACATTCACAGCCAAGGGATGATAGAAAAAGAACAAAAATCACATGAACTATCTTGTTGCCCGAGACATGAAGGAGGCCTCCAGGTCTTTCAGGGGAGCAGATAGATTGTGTTCTGTGTCTATTTTTGCTACATGCTGCCGGGGATAAGTCCCCTGACCCTTGAAAGAAACACAAATGTGCTTTTCATTGGCTAAAATAGGCACAAACAGAGTTGTTATGAAGATGCTGCGCAATCACAGCATCTGACTGTGGTGCTGACAAAGTGGGGACAAAGATTATTTCTCTGTGTAGGATACGCTGTACCACACTGGGGTAAGAAAACTGTTATACTGTCTTTCTAGCAGGGATTTACCAGACTCAGAACTTTGACAGTCATATCGGATTTGGCTGTTCAATACAAAAAGATGTGACTTTTTATTCCTTTATTTCCTCTGGCAGTCATAAAATCCACTGGCATGAGTTTTTGTGGTGGTTTCAACCACATAAACAAAGTCAAATGCAACAGAGTCATGGGAACATATTTTTGACCATTTAAAAATCTGTAAAAGACAGCTGCACATGATGCAAGACTTAAACTGCTGCCTGTTTGAATTCTAGACATACAATGTTGGGCTACCATATAGATTTGTCTCATTTTGTATGAGACATAAATCCAGTTCATACATTCTATATTTATTTCACTGTAATGTGTAAATGAATAAACAAATGAACTATTTTAAAATAAAATAATATTGCATGCTACGAATCAATTGTATTAACTTTATAATTTCCAGCGGTTTGCCATGTTCTGTGTTGTTGAATAAGTGTACAGTTTGAATGTAACTGTTGTCCTTCAAAGGTTTAAAATGTCGTCATACTTCATATTTCTCCTGAGTCGTGGGTTATATTTACCAACTAATTCATATCAGGTTTCAGCTTCTCTTATTAGCTAACCACTAGCGCTATGTTATCATGTGGATGTTTTGTTTATCCAAGCACAGCAGCTAGCCCTAAAAGAATATAAATATACATTCATGACTCCTTTTGATTACAATTTCTCGTTTAAACATTATCCTCAAGCATTTTTTTGTAAGACTGACTGATCAAGTTGAAGAATCTCCAATAGATGATTCGACTTTTGTGTCAATGATAAGGTCAATAAATACTGGAAAAATAAAAAGAACTGTATTGTCTTGTTTTCAATTGGACCATTTTTCATACTTTTGATTTTATGGTAAAAACAAATACAATTTTAGGGCCAAAAACATTTGCACACAGTAAAATTAGAGACTCCCAGCAGTCATCTGACTGCGCCTGACAGTTCAAACTAAAAGACACTGAAGATGGGACGTCTGAATGCAATGGGAACAAAATCTATTTGTTTGCTGCCTGATGGTAAACAAGGCGGTGACAAAGAAAGGAAGGGGCCCAATGAAAAATTAGTGTGAATAGCAGACAGCCATCCGGTCACTGTTCCCATTACCCCCACTGTCTGATTCAAAATGGGCCACTGGGTTTCCAAGCAGGCTTCCCAAAACGAGACTGAGTGAGGAAATGAGATCTTAGGGGCACTTTATGGCCAAATCAATGAGAGCACCAACTGAGCCAAGCAGCATCTCCAACGGGTGGAATGCAACAGATGCTTGAATGTGACTCAAGTGGTCCCAAAACAGTTTCCAGTAAGCTATGGGGGCAGAGACTTGTGCAACAGAGGAAAAAAAGAGGGCTGGGGGGCAGTAGGTGGGGGGTCCTGGCAGCTTCCTCTGAATAGCAAATAGCATGAAAGATTAGCATTCCAATAGACCTCTCCATACCAACAGACCCCTCCCACAGCGCTAATCACAGAAAAACACTGAAACATTGTTAGGAATGTTGAGAGCCTTGTCATGTGAACGTTGATGCATTTCTCAATGACAGTGCAAGACAGGGATGAAAATGACAATACCACCTACAGACAGAGGAAAATATCTTTACCATAGTCATCTGTGGTTTCAACATGCTTCTCATATAGAGGGAGACTGTTCAGGACTAACGTTCAGCAAGTTCATCCCATCTCCATCTTATAACCTTGTATCCCACATTAAGATGCCTTAACTTTTTATCCCCTGCCTCCGGGGTTAATTACCAAGCCCACAGACTCAGCAGAGCCAAACTGAAGCTCCCTCCTTATTCGTCTTTCTCACATGCTTGGTATGTACTACACAGCTCATATGCAGAATTTCTTTGTCTGTGTGACACTTCTCTGCTTGTGCTAGCTTTCAGACATGTTGGGCACATGGTTTCCCTGCCGAATCACTACAAGCACTGACAGCGTGCACAGAGCAAATGCATGAACATTCTGGATCCCTGCTTTTCCTTTGTGTGTAATGCGGGGGCAAAGGCGGCACTCTAAGCTTCTCCTAAGGTCACACAGGGCAAATTGTGAATGCTAAACATTTTGAGGGGTAGGTAGTGTAGGTGGGAGATCAATACATTTGTGCTTTAGGCCTCAGGGGAGCTCGGGAACCTTCAACCAGTCATTGATTCATCTTGATGGGTACCAAGGAGAATAAAGTTATCAAATTTCCATGTTTAAACTGAAACATGTCGTCAATATACATCTTTGGTTGGAAGCAAGTTGTCTACCATCACAAAGGGACAACTGTAACAGGTTTTCTTGCTTTTTAGGCTTTGAAAACAGTTTTAAAATATCAGTGGCCTGCTTAGGCATAGATGTATAGGCAGAGCTCACTGGTGTCAGCTCACATTTGGCCTTTCATCAGGCTCTCTGATGCTGTCATTTGTACTCATGTCACTGAGAAGCTTCAAGAAACATGAGATTCAGATCAACACTACAACAGTTCCGTATGTTTGGCCAGTTCCACAACATTTGATTAGATGAACAACATAAGGCTACCACAACCTGTCAACAAATATGTCAGCAGCTCGCACAACACGAGTGAATATCTACTCTGAGGCGCTGAGATGCCACTCACATTTGACAAAGCAAACTTATCACAAAAGATGCTATCCTTGGGGCGCCCTGGTGCCCTCAGGTTAAAACACGCCAACCTACCAACTATAATGCCTGCAAATAACTCAAAACAGAAATAACTATTCTGGCTGCTGACTTACTTTAAATGAAGTTTACATGATATGTCTGGCATAAAGAACACAACAGAAACAAAACAGACAATCTAGTTTGAACTGTAATGAATAATAGAGCTAGAGGACATACATAAAAATGATATTGGTAATTAATTATTTGATTAACCTACTTTCCAAGCAAACATTCCTGTTAATTTGCCATTTTTTCTTGTCCTAAAGTGACAATTAATTTAATTGAATCAAATGTTTGAGGATTATTTAGATAAAATAAGCCATTTTATGATTCTATCTAAGCTTTTAGGACACAGTTTTTTCTGATATTTTATGGACAAAACAATTCATCAATTAAACTATGGGTCTGTCAATGCATAATGGCAGTTAATGGTTAACTGCAGCCCTAAAGTGAATATTGCCCTCCACTACTAGGAAAAACCCCTTGCTTTTAAGAAAGGTACCTAAATGTTATCATTCTTTCCAAGGTGCACACTCAAAAAGTATCAGAAGAAAGTCGTTGCACTAGGCAGCTGTTCAGGAGTATGAAACATGTCTCATCCCTTGAGGCAACAAACAAATATGGTGAATAAATCCACCAGTTGCGAATCTGACATCTTCATATCGCAGCCATATTCTATGAAAAGTGTGTCGACAACTTACAGTTCATCTCGTTGCCGTTGTGACAGCACCATGGTGATGGGGCAGTGTGGGCGGGGCCGGGAGGGATCTGTTGGTAAAAGGTGAATCTTGTGCAGCTGCTGCGCTCTCCTCAGTCAGGAGATGAGCTGTGCTGATCCGAGCAACACGGGTGAGGACGAGTTGTGTACTCCAATGGCAGGTAGTTGGTTCTGTCCAGACAAAGACTCAGACTGAGAGAAGGGGAATGCAGGAATCTGCCCCCCAACTGGCTGACTCCGGGGACAAGAGAAGTGGAGAGCCTGCAGACCAGTCACCAGCCAAGTCTACACTGCATCTAGAGAGAGAGGAGAGAGAAAGGGAAAGTCAGCATTAGGTATGCATGACCGATAACATGAAGAGTGGGTGGGGATGAAAATGTTTATAGCCCAGAGGAGAACTGCATCAATGTTTGCACCAGTTTATACAAAGATGAAATGAATGAAGAGACTGTCAACGACAGAATAAATGACAATAGTATAAAATAACAGGGTGGTATTTTCTCTCAGAAAGAAAGTGAGATTTCTATAGTTACACTTTGACAGTACTGTACAGCAAATCAGAGAAAGCTTAAAGCAATAAGTAAGATACTTAATTGAAAAGAACACCTTCTTTCCACAAACTCCGCCTTCATTTTTTTTACGCTCTCTTTCTATCTATAATCACAATCTGTCACATCACCAGTCTAACCAGAGAGCACTGGTCTGTTCTTGCAGCAAATACCTCCCTCCGTGTACATACAAGAGCTGACCCACATTCTCTGAGCAACGTACTTCTCCTCCCAGGTTGCCAACAGAAAAGAAAAACAGGACACAGCCAAGCGGGCTCGAGTAACGGCTGTGCTCTTGTCAAATTCCCTTGACCCTATCCTTCCATTATGATATCGCCTTAAGCGCTAGCTTGCAGGGCTGATGGCACAATGAAATATCTCTGACCGTTTGTGTCAATAAAAATCTTATCAGTGTTAGCATTTTATTGTCAGCAACTAAGTAACTAGGTATAATAAATGACAATGCAATGTGATGCAGACAACAATTATGTGATCAAGTCCTCTTTTCCACTGCATTGTGGCCTTCAAGAAGACTTTACCAAAGCAGGTACCCATTAGAATAAGCCTCTTAGTCCACTGGGACCAGTCTGACTAAATCTTTGCCAGACCATTAAACAAAAGGTGCAAACTAAGCCAAATTACTTTTTCTATTGATCTGCACCAAACTGACAAAATACAGCGAGGCAGACATCCAGACACATGTACAGGAGACAATGTGTGTTAGGAATGAGATCTACTGCACAGGAAAGGGGCAGTGAAAGAAACAAAAATGTGTCTAGAGTATTCATGAGGACTGCTAGCACGGCAGGAAGCTGCAATGAAGGAAAATTCAACATTCCTCACTTCAGCTGATGATGCAGGAGTGACATTACCACAAGGGAAAATTCCTCTTATTCACTCCTGCTTTTGTTTGCAGGAAAAAGAGCACAGTAGCTTAAGACTGCAGAGGTAAGATTGATCTACCTGGTGCACAAAGTTCATCCTGCTAAATAAATAAATTGGAAGTAGTTTAGAATGTGTGCGTTTTCCTGTATATTTGCGAATTTGACACTTTGACATTGCTGAGAAACTGTTTAACAGGAAGTAGCCGTATGTAGCCAACAGCTAACCTCTGGACCCTGATGTCACCACCTGACAGCAGTCCAAATGTCTGCTTACCCCTGACTGTGCGTGGATTACGGCATGCTGGGGGTTTCTGGCCAATGACCAACAACTGTGCCATGATTCAGGGTCACAGCACTACAACAACATAATAAGGCAATGGTACTGGAGCTAAAAATGGCTCTCACTAAAACGCCACATACAAAACATCCATTAAAAGGCATGCGCCATCGACACCAACTTGTAAAACTGCTATCCTGTGTGAAAATGAGGTCATCTACTATGTATATATTGATAATTCTCTCTCTGCTGGTGACAGTTGCCATCGCTGTGTGTATCCATTTATGTGTTAGACTCCCCTCTCTGAAAATCTCATTTGCAGCTCCAATATTGAGCAAAATGTTTGCACAATCACATAATCAGGCTAATTGGCTCTGCACAAAATGTTGTGTCTTTATGGAGGGGGGATATGGGCTGCAGCCGCTGTGCATCTATAAATCTGCCCACTGATGGTTAATAATGGTTATGTGTCTTCCTCCGATTGATTCCCTTGTCTTTGTGTAGCAGGAGGAAATGTACAATAACAGGGCCTTTTACAGTAATGGCGCTGACTTTGAGAGATAGTGTTTAATTTGCTGATGAGCTCCAACTGATTATCTGTTTTTAAAATGCCATATTTAACAAATAATGGAAAATGTCCCCCGTCTGTTGTGATCTTAGGATGCAGCAACGTAATGCCAAGTCAAAACTACAATGAACCACACCTACTGAATCAATGTCTGTGGGTAAACTCTATTTCAATCAAGTCAAGCAAAACATACACCTAGATATTTAAAAAATTTGGACCGCCTAATACAGAATTTGAGTGAAAACAGTCCAACCATACAAATACAACAGGAAAGCCATATTAGAAAACACCTGAGAAGTGTCAACAAAACAGGGAGATTACAGAAGAATTTATTAAATACACACAGAAATCTGTGACAAACTACAAAAGTCTCAATTTCAACTGTTTATATATGTGTAACATTACCAGTTTAGAACTGTTGAAAGAATTGCAAATATCCAAACTAATTAGGCATCTGGGGAAAATGTAGCACATCCGACTGCAGTAGAATATTGCAACTTGCACAACACCACCAGCCAAAAATGACAGACGAGGTATGTGTAGAACATTTTTGGACT
Organism: Stegastes partitus; assembly: GCF_000690725.1. Classification (NCBI taxonomy): domain Eukaryota; kingdom Metazoa; phylum Chordata; class Actinopteri; family Pomacentridae; genus Stegastes; species Stegastes partitus. The sequence goes on from NW_007579209.1 coordinate 90,269, forward strand.
ACCAATGCTTTCATGTCTGAACAAAGGAACACACCCCTGTGGAACGCAGTACAAGTGAAGGAAAATAAAAATATGTCTAAAGAAAAGTCTAGCTGCTAATCTGAAAGTGTGTCCCAGCAACTTATCACAAAACATACCATCACAGTAATGTTGACAGAGCTGACAGTTCTCACCCCGCTGTCACATCTGACTCATAGTTTTCTGTGAGCGTCATTATGTCATCGCCTCTTTCAAAAGCAAGCATCTCAAACAGCTGGAATCTGGAACACCTTCATTTTCTGTTGGTGACTTCACCTCAACACCTGTGTCATGGGAATGATATCGTTGGCAGTCTTTTACAATCAACAAACAGCACCATTAACTAGATGAAATAACAATGGAACGCAAAAAAGCAAAAGTGTGAAATGATGCATGGATATAGTCAAGTAAACGGAGATCCCTCATGAATTTTAGGTAAAGGTCCCTTACTAAACTTGCAAATGAAAACGAAGCCGTCATGTTATCTGAACACTTATTTGCTGACATATTTAGCTACTGAAGCAGATAGAGGTAAGATTTTTCTTAGTCAGTAATTTTTTTTTGTTTGTTTCAGTAAAGCCATTAAAACTTTTCACTAAATTTGATTAACAGAATTTTGTGGAAAAATATGTAATTGATAGATGGATATCTACGCAAATTTGATTCTTTATGATGAGATAACTGAAAGAATCTGATTTTCCATCTGTGATGCGACTCTAAAGAACATGCAACAGAAATGTCCTGTAAACTACAAGACCAAAAGGTTAAATATTCTGTAAATAGTCTGCAGTTTCTGTGAATGGTTATTCTTTGTGAAGCCCTCACACAGAAACCATCCAATGACCTTTGTCACCAACTGATGATGAAACTGGGTGAACATCTGGCTCAGCTGTCAATATGTAGCCCTGACTAGACCCACAAGGTGCTTGCGTCACTTGAGTGGGTTGGCAACAATTACCTAAACCTAATAAATTGCACAGCTTGTATCATGAGCTCTTTCCTCTGTGTTTCGTAAAGGAGATTGTAATAGCAGCAGTGTGACTCTACAGATGCAAGGATTCAATCAATATGACACAATATGTTTTCAAGCACTGTAGACACAACATTAAAAAAAAAATTAAAAAAAATACGTATTTCTCTCACAGGCTGTCATCCCAACAGTTGTGTTCTCAGTCCTCATTAGTAGATGAGAGCTTCCCCCACACACACTGAGGGACCAGACACCAAGCAGATAGGAAGCTGACAGGAACAACAGATCAATCACAACCAATAACAACCTGCACACACACAAACAGGTGGGAACAACATAATCAAAACTGCTTAGCCTCCTTCAGTCATATGCATGCGAGTACATCATTTGTACAACACAGGCAAAGTTCCACTGCATAGTTAGCAGGCATGAGATGTTTACTCAACTTTGGCATGTTCGAATCTCTCCAGGGTATTCTCATGCCAACAAGCTCTAGGCTGAAATTGTTACGGCTATAAATATAGACTGGAGGAGTTTACAGTGTCTCTCAGTTACTGTTGAAATAGCAAATTCGAAATGTGATTTTAAAAAAACTTAATTCTCCAGGCATCTTTGGCAACCATTATACAGAAACTGCGAGTCTTATGGCGAAACTGTCAGACATCATCGTTTACAAAGCATATTCATCAAAACAGCGTGTCAAAACAGTGATCTGTAGGTTGACTGGCAGTCGCTGTTGGCAGCAGGAGCGTAATGACCAATCAGCTGTGGTGGGCAAGCTGTCTGGAAGGTCAACCTCTGTGCTAATGTCAGCTTGGGGAAGGAGACCAATAAGGGTATCTGCCCTTCAGCCTGACACAATCACAAAGACAAACAGCCATTCACTCTCATCTGTCGGTTGACACAAAATAAAGAGGGCCCCTCTGCAAAACTGTACATGTTGCTACTTTCTGGCAATACTTTCCATAATTCTGTCATTTTATACTTTCACAAAACTACCCAGACAACATTAGAGAGCAGAGTCCCACAAGATCAGTGACTGTCCTTTGCTTTGGTCTGCTGCTGATGAAATACAAGCAGCAGCAAGCAAAGCAACACTAGCTAAAGCTTTCTATTGCAGTAATAAACAATTGGCACTGCTGTGCTTCCATTGCTGACAGTACTGAATAGAGCCTGGCTGTGGGGATGCACTTATTCAAATCAACTTCTGATAAAACTCGGGACTGACTAAAAATGCTTTCAAGTAAAACCAGCTGACCCTGGTTTCTGCAGTCGCTGTTAGAGAAAAGAAGCGTGTGTGTATTTTACAAAAAAAAAAAAAACAGAGCTGCTGTTTTCACATTATCTCGTGTACTTTGCAATGATGGTTGTACTTAGTAGGTCTATAAATTTTCCTTTTCTGATGCGAAAATTTGTGAAGCATTTTCATAGAGGAAAAAATAATAGCAAGATATCTGCAGAAAACCTAATTCATAAATGCTCATTAGTCTGCAGAAAGAAGCATGGATTGAGTAACAAATGTGAGAATGATGTGTGTCTAATTAACTTATACATCAGGACAAAAAATATATAGGTTCATTTAGTTTCCAAAAGAAAATTATTTTAATTGTTGATTAATCTGCATTTTTTTCTGAATTAACTGATTTGTTGCTTGGTCTAGTGTCCAGTGTTACCCTGAGCCACATGTCTTGTTTTGTCCACCACCAAGATACATTCAGTTTACTGCCATACAGGAGAAAAGAAACTAGGAACATGGAATCAGAAAGATATGACAATTTTCTTTAACAAATAACTCAAATCAACTACAAATTATTTTTAAAAAGAGTCAGTCCCCATTGACCAAGCACAGGTGGCAAAACATTCAACATCATCATCTGTGTTTTTGATTATTAAAACTGCATTAGTATCGTGTACATTTAATCGTCTGGGTAAAGGGATGGGTGTGTTTAGGTTAGCATAGTAATGCTAGATTTACAGTCTCAACAAATGCTGGGATTAGCTGTCGATTTCTCTTCAAACTGGCTTCATTTGAGTCATTGCATGTCATTCATGGACTAAATCAGAAAGACTCTTACCTGAGAGCAGAGAGCACAGTCAATGTTTCTTACTGAAGCTGTGAAAACGGTTGTGAAAAAAATCAACTATGTTATCAATATCCCATTATTCCCGTTGATCAGCTGCAAGGCAGTTCTCACAGGCGTGGCTGGGAAAAGTAAACTAGCCAACAGTCCTGGCCAATGCTTTACATCCGATATCAAGACAAGGTTGGCCAAAATTACACGAGAGACTCGTCTGTCGGACAGTGCACAACCTTGTGAGCTGCCAAAGCAATGATTTACATTCATCCCAGTGTTAGCGCTCTGCGTCCACGAATCCCTGACCTGAATGTCTCAATCGTGAATCCACACAATGAGAGAAAACGAGGCAGAGTCTTGAGTACTGGGTAGAAGCAATTCATACAAACACGTCGCCTCGGATGTGCTCCACCCTGATTTTCAAACGCGGTGCCAACAAACCGCATGAAACAGACCGAGGCGCACAGATGACGGGAGCTTCAGCTGTAGCCATCAGCGAGCACCCAGGATGACAGCGACCAGCAGCAGAAATGCATTCAAAGGGGGCATGCCAATGCAGAAAACTGCAACCTGGCAACCTGATGTTCAGCTACAATAACATCTGCACAATAAACACGCAACACAAACCAGATGCCACTTCACGCCCTTTTCAAATGGTAGCGGTGGATACAGCAGCGACGTGAAGCTGCAGCGATCAACAACAAAATATCCACACGGTGACAGCAGTCAAGTGCTTTAACAAGTCACCAATCACAGACATAACATTACATCTGCAATAACATCGTTTGACCTATATCTGAGCTTGTTGTAGAGGTTTTTCACAAGGTTGACAGGCACTAACGTCGCTACAAACTATGCTAATTACTGCTTATTACTAACTTCAGATAGACACCAAACGCAAGAGCAATTTAGGTGTGCATTTACATACATACCGTGGCACACTGAGATGTTTTCTGACTTAACCGATTTTAATTAACCTGACAGCAGTGCCTACTGGTAGCTTCATGTTATCTACACCCGGTTATCGTTAGCTAATGTTAGCTAAAGTTAGCCAAGTTAGCTTCCCGGCGATGCAGTCAGAAAGTTAGCTCGTACGTTAACTCCTCACTCTAACGGTAACGAGAATACGCATTCAAGCTCAGCTGGCGACAATAAACCTACATATTAGGTGACTACTTTATTTACTGTAAGTACACACTATTGTTTATCTGGACACAAGGATAAACTCCGCTGACAAGGTACCTGCTGCTCCTCTACAAGCGGCCTATCCGCCATTTTGAGACATAAAAGGAGGTGCAAAAATTACAGCCACATCGTCATTTTCCCCACCTAACGCCACATTCCTTCGACTCTCGCCGGCTTCATAATTGAAAACTACGAGAACTCACCCTATTGTTTCTGCCCGTGGATATCCTCGGCCGTCCCCAACGCTAACACGACCCGACAGGGCGTGAAATTTCCGCTCCAAAATATGATCTTGTGATGTTGGAGGTAAACTGCCCGTCTTGTCTCTTGCTTGTTTTTTCGTTCGCTACCGCATTCGCCTTCAGCCGGGCACGCGCACGATGCTCGCGTTCACGGGTCGGACGGGAGCGCGCACGCCCTTGACAGCAGTAAGAAAAAAAACATTATTTTATTTGACTATTAACTCTAACCTGGCTGCTGAGCATTGGCACATTTTAAATAGGCACAAATACGACCGGTATATATGCTCAGAGACGTATCATTATTAAATCACCTTAATACATGGAATAATATAAGACATAAAATGGACACAAAATATCTATGCAATTTAAATTTTATGATACTTTATACTTTCATTTCACCAAATTTTAACAGTAAATATTGTATTGTTTACATGCTATGGTTTTTTTAAAAATATATTTTTTATTTGCCTAATAACTTATTTGGCTGCAGAGCATAATTATATTTTGAACTGCAGAAAATACTTTAAATATGACAGATATAAATTTCGTGACTGATTGAGAGACCTACAATTATTTTTGTCTTCTTTACTTTTACATATGCATTAAGATAAGAAGTTTGCACTGGACATAAAATAATTATGTAATTACTATACTGACATGAGTATTTCTATTTTATTGTACATTTTAGAAGTATTTCACTGTTTACCATTTTGATTGAAAAAAAAATAAAACATGGTAGCTCCATATCTGTCCGTTTTAAATAGCTGCAATTCCTTTCAATGTAGCAGTTCTAAATGTTGTGTAATTGATTGAGACTCTTATAAAAGAAAGAGACAATTAAATCACTTTTTATATATGTGCAAAAAGAAATTTGAACCTGACACTAAAAAAATCATACACTTTGACTTGAGTATTTCTATCTCATGGTAGTTTATACTTTTATTTCTTTGCATTTCACTACATTTTAGTAGTAAATATTACATTGTTCACCCCATTATATGTCTTAAAACTATAGCTACTTTGCAAATAAAGTATTTACATTTAAACTATGCAGTCAGCATAAATATTAGAGTCAGTATCATGGTTATTTGATATTTTTGGCCAATGTTAGCTGTATGGGCGCATATATTGTTTGATATTCCCCGATATGGAAATTTTCTTTTACAAAACATAATGTGAACAAAGTTACTTGAGGTTCTTTAGAAACTGTGTCATCTCATAGTTTGTGCAGCAGAGAAGCTCTGACTACATGCAGCACATGTAGCAGAGTACGTATCACAGCTGAGCAGATGGCAGTTCGGAGTCAAACCTTGTTTTCATGTTAAGTGGTGAAGTACTTTGTGTGAAATACATTGTTGGAAAGTTAATACACAATGACATCATCGTTTTCCCTTTTCAATACAACTCTAACGTTTATATACAGTCGTATCATTGTTTGTTCGGATCAGCAATTTTAGTTAAATATATCATATAGCAGACAAACACAGTGATATTTGAGAAGTGAAATGAAGTTTATAGGATTTACAGAAAGTGTGCAAAAATTACTTTAAAAAGTAGGCAGGTGCATAAATGTGGGCACCCTTGTTGTTTTATTGATTTGAATACCTTTAGCACTAATTATTGGGACACAAAATTTGTTTGTAAGCTCATTGACCCTTGACCTACATACACAGGCGAAGTCAATCATGAGAAGGGGTATTTAAGGTGGCCAGTTGCAAGTTGTTCTCCTCTTTGCATCTCCTCTGAAGAGTGGCAACACGGGAGCCTCAAAACAACTGTCAAATGACCTGAAAACAAAGATTGTTCAACATCATGGTTTAGGGGAAGGATACAAAAAGCTAGCTCAGAGATTTCAGCTGTCAGTTTCCACTGTGAGGAACATAGTGAGGAAATAGAAGACCACAGGCACAGTTCTAGTGAAGGCCCAGAGTGGCAGGCCAAGAAAAATCTCAGATAAGCAGAGGCGAAGGATAGTGAGAACAATCAAACTCAACCCACAGACCAGCTCCAAAGACCTACGACATGCGGCAGAAGCCTTTTCTGCACACGTCACAAACAGAGTTGCTTGAGGTATGTTAAAGCACATTTGGACAAGCCATCTTCATTTTGGAATAAGGTGCTGTGGACTGATGAAACTAAAATTGAGTTATTTGGACAAAACAATGGGCAGTATGCATGGCGGAAGAAGAACACAGCATTCCAAGACAAACACTTGCTACCCACAGTAAAATTTGGTGGTGGTTCCATCATGCTGTGGGGCTGTGTGGCCAGTGCAGGTACTGGCAATCTTGTTAAAGCTGAAGGTCGCATGGATTCCAGTCAGCATCAGCAGATTCTTGCGAACAATGTTCAAGAATCAGTGACAAAGTTGAAGTTGCGCTGGGGCTGGATACTTCAACAAGACAACGACCCTAAACACTGCTCAAATTCTACCCAGGCATTCATGCAGAGGAACAAGTACAATGTTCTGTAGTGGCCATCTCAGTCCCCACACCTGAATATTATTGAAAATCTGTGGTGATTTAAAGCAGGCTGTCCATGCTCGGAAACCATCAAACCTGACTGAACTGGAGATGTTTTGTAAAGAAGAATGGTCAAAAATACCTTCAACCAGAATCCAGACCCTCATTGGAAGCTATAGGAAGCGTTTAGAGGCTGTTATTTCTGCAAAAGGAGGATCGACTAAATATTGATGTAATTTTTCTGTTGGGGTGCCCAAATTTATGCACCTGCCTACTTTTGTTTAAGTAATTATTGCACACTTTCTGTAAATCCTATAAACTTCATTTCACTTCTCAAATATCACTGTGTTTGTCTGCTATATGATATATTTAACTGAAATTGCTGATACGAACAACCAATGATTTATAAAGGAAAATCTTGAAAATAATCAGGGGTGCCCAAACTTTTTCATACAACTGTATTGGCTGATTTATCAATATCAGAATTTCTCACGCTCTAAAATCAAAAATCCAGTGTTGGTTGGTCATCAATATGTAGATTTAATTGTTAGTGTCTGTATTTTAGCTATTAGCTTCTTCTTTTTTGCAATATTATTGCAGTAAGTTATTGAGTGGGATCACTACTTTTACGTAGGTCAAAGATCTGGCTACATGTTACTTGTATAAGTTAGAAAAACTCAAAAACAAATCTTTTACTAGTTTTATTTTATTCATTTTTAATATAAAAGCATACTCAGACCAAAAAAATAATTAGATAATTTTGTAAAGAGCAACACACAAATACCACACACCATCAGAGGAAGCAGACTCAAACACTAGGCATAAGAAGCCTTTTGTGCAGAAGAAATTTCATCGGTGAGAAAACAAAACCCTCAGACAATCATCATTTTCAGGCGTCACACAGAGACAATATTGCAATATGACTGGGAGCAGTGAAATGCATTATATTTGGGGATAGATATTACACTTTTTCTTCTCACAACACTGTTTATAAAATGGTTTAAGCTCCTTGTAACTTCATTATATATTGTGATGCATATCATATGCAAATTAAATGAATATTTCAACTTTGTCTGTATTTGTCATTTAAGTAAACATTTATTCTCCACACCTGCTTTGCATTTCAGACATTCAGATTGCAAAGTAAATGCAAATGTACATTTGCAAATTATGTATGAATGAATAGGCTACACTTAAATCTCAGTTTTATATTATTACATCACGTTTTTCCCCCACTTCTGATGATATCATCTAATAACGTAAAATAACATCTCATGCACTTTTAACAGATCAACTATTAGAGAGAAATGTTGCACTAAACTCTAACAAAGTCAATGATGTCTCCAACTAAATAAGGAAGCATCATGTTAAAAGCAACAGAGTATCTCTGGAGACACATAGTTTCATCACTCTCTGGGAGTTTATTCTTTCCATAAACTATTAAGATACCCAAACAACAGACTTGTTGAGGTTTCAACAGCTTCAGAACAGGTTCCACAGGTAGCCATCTTTGTAATTTTGGACCACAGAAAATTATATGTATAAAAAAAAAAAATTTTCTCTCACTTTGTCTGAATCACATAGTCTGCTTGTATTTGTGAACTTGCACTCCAACATCTTCTGTCACTTGGGTCAATATCTGTTTTTTTACAATCAGACAAATGTTAGTGTGCCACCATATGGACACTAATGGTATTACTGTTGAGCCACACTTGGGGGAGTAGGAGGGGGAAGCAAAGAAACAAAATCAATGAAGAAAATGAAAAAATATGATACAAGAAACCCAGAAAACAAAATCAGGATTCATATTTTATCTTTCGAAACTGGAAAGTTTCTTTAAACCTATTATTACTGCCATTCAGACACTTAAATAATAGGCACATACACACCATGCTCTGCTACCGATGTTCTAAGAGCACAATCTGGATAATCACCGTAGTAACCTCATCTCCCGGTCTGAGGAGGTCGCCTTTTGTTTCTGCATGCGGCTCCCTTAGTTTCAGGTAATTCAGGCGGTACAGTAAGTAGTCCATCTTGCACGTCTTGTGCCAAACAGAGACTGCATTTTCTCAAAACAATCACTTCCAGCACCATCTCTCTATTGCTTTAATCATATACATCTACACACGGCAACAATTAAGTAACAAATTGCCATGGGTGGAATACATTGCATGTATACAAGCACAAACAAACCTTTATCAGTCTTTTTTGGTACATCACACCGGAAGCAGCCCTTCTTTTTGTCCACTCATGGTGGTGCTATGAATATATTAAACACACAGTACGAGAAAGTGCACTGAAACTGCTCACTGCTCACTCCTGGCTGGTTTTTTTTTTTTTGTCTCGGTGACATATGAAAAGATGACCCAATAAAGGGAAACAAAAACAACAATAAGAATGAAAAACACCCAGCAACAATAATTCTGTCACTACTGCCGAGGTTGAGCACCCGTCCAATGGTGAGGTTAATGTCAGTACCAACTTCATACATAAGCAGATTTACAACACTGGTGGCCATGAATGTTTTAAGAAAAGAGGCATCAGCCATTTAACAGGATAACTATGTGTAGAAATATAAAACATTTGGAAAGCCAACGTTCGCTTAGTCTCTATTCGAACTATGCAGCAGCAAAAGCAGCAACAGCCTTGGCCGATAGATTTTTCGGTCAGACTACACAAAGACACACACACACACACACACACACTGTCAAACATACAAACATACATGCACATATTTTCTTTCAGTGTGTAAAAATAGAAGATTGAACACAGCTAGTATATAGATAGATAAATCTACTGCTCAAGGTGGACGTTTCTCAAATCTGCGTTTTCCATTAACATCAATCAAGTACCTGTCTAAATCCAATAGAGATTTATACATCTTTTTCCACTTTCTATACATTTTCTATAAAACAGACATGGCTTAAATTAATTGATGATCAACAGGCATAAAATACCTTCTCAATTCTCTTGTGCATTTTACAAAAGTCCATTTTATTTACTAAAAAAAAAGAGAGAGAGAAAAAAAAGATGAAATCGAGCTGAATGATCGGCTGGAAGCTCACCAATGTTTCACTGTGTTTGTTTGCTCGGAGAAACAGGAACCATAGGACACAGCAGGCACCCACCTGGGATGTCATAAGTACAAATGATCGAGGGATTAAATTAATTCAACATCGGGGGACATGTAAGGATGATGGGTGATTGCTGCAAAGTGGCTCGAAGCAGCCACAAAACAAGGGAAATTTACATTCTGAAGCCCCACTTGGAAAATCTCAAATTTAGTAACTGTATTCTGGTCTTAGTGCACAGTAGAAAGTACCCCTGAGTTCTAGGACAGGGTAGGTGCTGTATCATTTAGAGCACCACTGGGGGTGAGGGAGGGTGGCTACATGCCCCGGGGGTCTGTGAGGCTCTTTAGGCAATGGCGGGGCAAAGATGTGGTCCTGGGCTAACGGTATTGTGGGAAGTTTGAGCTGAGAAAAAGCATGACTTGGGGATTATAATACAGTGGATAAGGCTCTGGTATACAATGTCATGGTCATTCTTGGTCTCCTCCCCTACCCCACCCCCCCGGCTGCAACCACTTTCAAACTGAATCATGTTTCTAAGCAGCTACCACCTTCAGTGACTTCTTCACCAGGTTCCTGGGTTGGGGATTTTTCAGATTGCACGTTACATTGATTCTATGTCGTTTGTACTTCCTCCTCCCTACCTTTTCCCACCTTGTAGGAAACTCCTGCTCTGTCTTCCTTTGTCCTACAGTTCATACAGTTTTTCTCTGGACTGCCCCTGACCCTCACCCTCCCCTTGTTTATTTCAATGCTGATTTAGACTGCTCGGTTCTCGGGTCCACAGGCTCCGTGACTTGGCTGTTGCATCACGGCCACTCTTTCCCCCCCATAGCAGAAAGTAGCTGTATTGAGGGCTTTAAGATACTAATCAATGGGGATTTTGTCTTCTAGCTCCAGTGGACTGTCCTCGATGGGCTCCTCGCTCTTTCCCAGCTCCTGCAGCTGCTGTCGCCTCTGCACCTCTGCCTTCAGGTTCTCCAGATCTTTTTGACTGAAAAGGAAATTTTAAAAAAACAACAACATGACTTTCCATTTAAGAAATGTATGGTGTGGCTTTTGAAATTACTGGTCTTCTATCTATCCCTTCAACCAGAGATGATGTGGTCACTCATGTCTCAAATGTATTAAAAAGTAGCAATTTAAAATCTCTGTGAATCCCACTTAGATGTGTCCACTCCTGGTCCTGAAGAACAGCAGTCCTGCATGCTCTCCCATCTTCCCATGCCTACTCATGCCTAATTCCTTAGATCAAGTATTTAGTCAGGAGGATTCAATAGGGACAAAAAATATGCAGGGCTAGTCTCACCAGGACCAATCTCTGCCTGCGTATCATTATCTAATTTTATCTTCTTAACCATAATTTTAAATAAATTAAAACTCACTTATGTATTTGAGAGTATGCAGTCCAAAATTGTTAAAGGGGTATAGTTTATACTGGGTGTCTGCATGCACATGTACTGTATGTTCATGCAGCTTGTGCAGCATAAATCAAAGGGTGTGACTTGCGAATTCCAGAATAACATTTTTCGGGAAAAAGAGACTATTAAGGTGGGTCTGCAGTTACCACCAAGTGAAGTAATGGTAGTTTTCGTAGGGGAAGAGTCCTCGGTGTCCAAAGCTGAACACAGCACATCAGATTAGGAGTGCATCAGGAGTATGCCTGCTGTTTTCTTCAACATTTCATGTGGTTGTGCACCAGGAATGAACTCCCCAGGGTCGGACCATCAAAGCACGACTTTACTGCAACATCCTGAGATATCTGAGTAAGAACATTCGGTGCAAACGACCAACTATGGTGCAATGGCATGTGAGCACTCCAATGTACTGTGTGCGTGGTGACAGCGCTGTGATTAAATATGGGGTTTTTTTTTTTGGCCACAATAAAATCATTAATTGCTCCTCACCCTCCCTATTTGCTAGACTTGGCTCCCTATGACTTCTTCTTCTTGAGGACTGTTGAAAGTGCGCTTTTTTGACACAGTTTAAGAGATTCAGTGCTCGTCGCAGATGGTGTTTGGCGTATTTTTATAGTGACACATCCAAGGATTGTTACAAGCAGAGCGCAAGTGCTAGGAGTGGTTTATCGCTGCACAAAAAGACGGCTTTGAAGGGAACGGCTGCCAAACGGCTGCCAAATTCAAGTTTGATGATTTTTATGGGCACAGTCTTGGAACTTTTTGATCATCCTTGGTATTAGGATGAGAATATATTTTAGAATTTTTTTTAAGACTTAAAGCTATATTCAGGAATGGCTGATTTATAGCAGGTGAATACAGTGTCGGACTCAAAAAACTTAAACCGCTACAACTTTTTCTATGTCAATGTTTACATTTCAATTCCAAGGTCTCAAGAGGCCACTGCCGATGTTAGGGCCATTATGAACCTCATATACTGTACATTGAACATAATTATACACCTTTCTGACTCTACCTGAGAGGTATAAAGATGATCCCATTGATGATGTTGAGCTGTTCCAGGACACTGGCCATGCTGGGGGCAGTGAACTGGAAAACAGGAGAAAATAAAAACATAACATCAGTGTGAGATGCTTTAGACTGGGTAAGATGGAGGTGCAGAAACCTGCCTGATTCAGAGCAGTCACCTTGAGAGGCATGATGCTAGCATTGGAGCCGTTCTTGTAGATCTCATTCATGGTTCTCTGCAGAGCCACAGCCTGCTGGGTGAGATACTTCAGATACTCTGAACTTTCCTTGGTTTTCTCATGTGCCTCACCCATCTAAGTAGAGAGAAGAAAAACACATCAGTTTAAGACATTACCTTGTCACGACTGATAAGGCAAAGTGAGTCAGCTACTACGACATATACCTGGTTCTTGTAAATAGTGTAGCCCTCCTTCTCGTGCTGAAGTGCAGAGCGGAACTCAGCCTTGCTCTCGTAAGCTCTCGCAACCAAATGGTGGCTGAAAAGAATAACAAGGCAAATGTTACACAAATCCTCATGTCAGCGTTATTCTCAATCTGTGCCTATGAATGGTGAATCTATCCCCACACCTGAGGGCCACTTTGAGGGACCGGGGTCCGTGGTACTTTGTGTTGATGGTCAAGGCGTTCTCCAGGAATCTCAGAGATAAATCATACTCCATCACTCCATGCAGCACCAGCCCGATGTTACTCTGTGGAGGCCAAGAACAAGGAACCAGTCATTATTATTAGCTCTGTGGTTTTCCTGTGGTAGATTAGATTTCACCAGAAACATAATCAGTATTCACTATGTCAGATGCTCAGAAATTTCAAGCCTGCACTCACGTCTAGCAGTGCCATCTCTGGGTGATCCTCCCCGCAAACCAACAACATGAGGTAACGAGCACGATACAGCAGCTTCAGGGCAGTTGAAAGTTGGCCGTTGGCGAAGCAGTACAGAGCCAAGTGCATCTGAGAAGTGAAGGGAAGAAACATAAAGGTTTGAAAGATATTAAACTTTAGCATGACAAAAGTTAGTTTCTACGTTGGACTTGACAGCTTACATATTCTTGAATTGTGTTAGGGTGCTCGATGCCGAGGACTCTTTCACTCATCAGGACAGCCTTTTGCTGGTTGCTAAGAGCCTGCAGGGAAAACACAAATGCCATTTATAACAAATATAATAATAACAACCTTTAATAATATAGCATTATATATTTTCTTGACAAAGTAACCAAGTGCTTGACAGAATGAAAATAACCAAAAAGACTGGGGAAGTAAATCAATAAAAATGACTTAATAATAAAGCAAAGATCATAAAAGCAGCCAGAGATCATAAAGACAAAGACCATTAAAGCAGTCAGGTTATAAAACCAAAAGGGATCATAAAACACCGCCATATATCAAACGTCACAAAAAAATAAAATAAAATCAAAGCAGCAGCGTTCTGAACAAGTTGGAATCTGTGTAGGGAGATCTGACTGATGCCAGAGTAAAGTGAACTAAAGTCATTGAGGTGGGAAAAAACAAATGCATGTGTACTCCTATGCAAATCTTTGGCTTACAAGAACGACCCTATTTTGGTGATTTGCTTTAGTTTAAAGAAGCATGACTGGGCAGCACTCTTCGCTTGAACATCAAGAGACAGATCAGCATTAAAAATAATTCCAAGGTTTCTTGCAGAATAATAGTTTTTGGTTAGAAGACCAACTTATTGTGAAGTATGTTAGTCGAGGTGTTTGGACCACTGACTAAGAAATCAGACTTGTCCTAAAATTGTAAAATGTTTTGGACAACCACCTTTTCATGTCATAAGGCAGGTGAGCAAACTATCTAGGCTGCCGGGATTTTATTTTCTGAGAAATATCTCGCAAAAGAATGTCCGTCTTTATCAATAAAGATGCATCTTATCTTCACAGTGTGGGAAATACTATGATGCTGTATGATCTGGCTGAGAGAAAGCGTGTATACTGAAAATAGCACCGGGCCAGGGATAGAGCCTTGAGGAACACCCCAAGTAAATTTGAGGAAAAGGCATTTGCTAAAGCAGAATGTTCCATTTGAGAGGTCTCGATATAGGGTCATATATTTGTGCCTACCTCAGGGTGGTCACCCATGATGTAATTAAGGCGTGCTAGCAGGCGCAGGCAGGCACAGATCTCTACATGCATGGCTCCGTACACATTGTTGAAGAGGTTAAGAGCTTCGTTGATCAGCTCACAGCCCTCCTTCAGGAAACCTGCGAAATTAGACAGATGTACATTTAGACAAACCAAAAAAATATCTCCAAAAGTATGCTTTTACAATTAGACTTTATGTGTTAAAGTAACCGTGCAAGCATCACCTTGTTGTACTTTGGCCTGTCCACTCTGGAAGAAGTGGAAGGCATCTGAGGCTTTGGGGTTTACATGCTTCACAACAGGGAAAATATTCAGGATGTCCTCCTCTGTGAAGGCAGGCTTGTGGCGGCTGTCAAAGTTGTACTCCTTTATCAGGATCTAAAGTCAAACAAAATACTTATGTTTAAAAGAACGTGAGGGAAAGATGGGTTGGCTATTTGGTGAAGTGGCATTGGGTTATTATACACTCAACAAGTCTTACCTGGATGCCAGTTTTGATTGAAATTTCTCTGAGTAGAGTGGTTTTCTGAAGGCCATATTTCTCCACCACCTGGTCGACACTCTCACTGAGCAAGAAATAAATGGATATTTGTCATGAATAATCACACACTGCTTGGAAATGCATGAATAAAAAGTCAGCCTGCCAACACTGGGTCTGTAGCTTAACATTTGTTTCACAATAACAGATGGAGCCCTTACCACTGTATGGTGAAGTGATAGTAGCTCTGCGCCTCAGAAGCAATGTTCTTCCACAGCTCACTGGGCGTCAGGCTGGCCCACGCTGTGTTGTCACCGCCACCGGGGACCCTGTTACGACGTTTGCGGCTTTTGCGGCGTGACACCAGCTCATCAGGAGGCAGGTGGGCGACGGCATCCGGGAAGGAGCTCAGGAAGCAGTTTAGGAAATGGCTTACAGCAGCTGAGAGGGCAGACAACTCCACACCCTGCATGATGACAAAGAACATAAATCACTGATCAAAATAAATATTGGTTTATCAAATATGCAAGATTGTGCATTAAGAGATTACAAACCTGGAGGTATGTCTTGAAGATATGTTTTGCACATCTGGTAATCAGCTCACTGATTCCTATTCTCTAAAATGAGAAAAAATAGAGATGTTAGTATGTCCATGAACAAGGATACAGAGTGTGTGATGGTAGTGATGCTGAGACTCACATAGAAGTGCTGTAGCTGGGCTTTGGCAGGGGTCTTGTCCACAAACTCCAGAACTGTCCCCAAATAGCGAACATTGATGCCTCTCTGGTGCAAGGCCTCTGTTAGTGTGGCGCCGTCCATGGGCAGAGCGCTGTGGTCCAAACAGTCTTTAACCTGGTTAGAAAAAAGAAATATGACTTTAAATTCAGATTTACAACGAGACAATTCAATCAATATCTGAACTGAGTCTGTGTCACTGACCAGCGATGGGATCTGACAGGACACCAGGAAGGCAGCAGCGTCTTTGAGGAGCTGCTTCTGCTTCTGGACATCATCTGCGCTGTCATCTGGGAAACGCACTCCTGGTTTAAAAGCACATGTAAACACAGTTGCTTCTTTATGATGTTATTGACCCATTGTGAAGCCTCTCCTTAAAATGGCCACTGTTCAATCCATAATTAGCAAATGTAACTGGACGCGGGAGAGCTGTCAAGCTTTCAGACCAAGTAAAAAAGCTGAAATGAATGAATGAATGAAATGAAAAATACTTTATTTATCCCAGAAGGGAAATTCAAATGGTGCACGTATGAAATTTGCCAGTCCGACAGCAGATATCCTCAAAGTTTAGACGGGTGATGTTGTATCTTTTAAATCTTTTGAATCCAAAAACATGAGGACAGATGTTGGATATGGATGAAACTGTGTGGAACGTATCTGTGGAACTCACTCGAAGCCAAATTAAGCGAAGATCAACAAAATGTTCTTTGTTTACGCTAAGGTAAGACTCTAACTAACATTAGCTAGCTTAGCATACAGCTGTTAGCAAACATGACGGCTGAATGTTAATTGTTAGTCACTAATGTAATATAAGGTCCAACGTATGGTTGCAAAAGAAGATGTGGGAACACAATCTTGTAAAAGAAAAAAAAATAAAAAGTGGAATAATTTGGTTTAAGTAGCTATTGCCTAAAACATACTAGAGAATGGCAGCTATAGCAGAGTCATAAACAAAAGTTAGTCTACAATAAAACATTGTACTGACTTTGACAATATATTGTACAAGAACTTTATTTTAATGACGATTAATTTCCTCTTCATCCACAATACTCTGCTGACGAATTAGAATTTGCATTTAAAAGCTACATTTGGTAAGCATTTTTGTCTACTTCTCTGCAATATTTCAGAACTACTTTCCATATATTTGCTAGAATATCTTATCTCACTGATAATGCCATAGATTTACATGCTGGGTTTGAAGGCCTGACAGGCACAGCAACGGTATCCAAGGAGGTGGGACTTAGTGAAGCGCCGGTCAGGAGTCAAATATGCTAAAACGTCTACAAAAAGGAAATTAGACACTAACAAATTCAGCTCAAGGACTGAAGATGGATGAAATACTGCATTCAACTTGGCTGCTCTTTGACTGAGAGGATAATACTGTCATTATTCTGTCATATTATACAATATAGATTCAAATTGCATTCAATTTCTGTCACACTCAGTTTATTCTTATCGTATCACTTTACATTAGACATTATGATTTCAGAGCTGAACACTAGTCGTCTGTGTTGCAGTTTCATACTTTGACTGGCTGGTCTTGAAACAACCTTTGACTTCAGCCTTTTGAAAAAAAAAAAAAAAAACCCAAAAAGAAAACCAAAAAAACAAAAAAGAGGACATATTCCACAAAATTTTCTGCCCAAATTCATCAACACTCTTCACCTTGAATTGCCCACACACAAAAACAGGAACAAGCTTTGAGCAGAAATGCTATTAAGCCTATTATACACGTTAAAGCTGTCCTCACAAATGAATCATTCTTTTCATGCTTACCTGGAGAGAAGATGTCTGGGTTGAAGCGAATATCAAATGATGTGTTGCTGATGGAACCCACCGCCTTGCAGGCATTGAGGACCACCTCACGGCTTTTGGGATCTGTTTGTATTCGAGGTCAAAAACAAGGAAAAGACGCAAAACTGTCAAAAACAATGATTATAGACACATCTTGTCAACCTATCTGAAAAGTCAAGGTTTAAACCATGTCTACATAAAGCCAGTGTTTTTACCTGCAATATTGAACACACAGTGCAGACTTAATCACTGATCTTGTAATTTAGTAAATATCCTCAGATAAATTTTACTACAGTGATAAGCTTACTGTAGACATGGCCTCTCTAAAGGACCCACCACTACATGTTCACAACCACAAAAACAGACTAGTTCAAGCAGATTACTGTGATTTAGGATCGATTGAGCACCACACAATCATTGTACATGCGATTACGTCTGCATTCCCAAACACATTTGGATTAATGGACACAACAACTGATTATTCTGTGTATTGGGTTACATCCTAAAAGGGATCACAGGCTGGAGATGGGTTGATTGGAGGCCAACACTCTTCTCTGCAGGCTGAGGACTGAACAGGGACAGCTAGTCAGGTGGAAAGAAGCTACTACATCTCGGCGCTTTAAATGTAATTCTGCCAGATGCTCTATTGCTCTCATGCCGTGGAAACCTAAAATAGTGTCAAATCAGTTACATTCTAGTTTATTACTACTTCTCTGTAATTAAAAACTGCCTTTTTCTATGCAATTATCCACCAGAGTAGCTCTCCCCGCTTTGTCCTGGCCATGTTTTTCTCGACGTACCAATACCAGATCCATCTTCGGCAACTAAGGTCTCCGCCAGCTCTTTGGCCTGAGCTAATCCTGGAATACTTTCCTCAAGCTCCTTACCCTCCAAAGGGCTCTTGCATTCCCCATTCTGGGTGGCTGCGGGGTCTACAGGCCCATTTGTTGCGGGTTTCAAGGAGTTTTCTTCAGTTTCTGCTTGCGAGGCAGCGGAGGTGGTGTTTTCTGTCTGGTTTGTGCTATCTGTGGACACTTCTGTTGCATTTGAAGAATCTGTAACAGTGGTCTGTGTCTGGGTTGTATCGGCTTTGCTCTCTGTGGATGTTTCTGAGGTTTCTGTGATGGCAGGTGTGTCAGTCTTGTTAGAGTCCTTGTTTGCTTTCTGCTGCATGAGCTGTAATGCTGCCATCTTCATGAAGAGGAGATATCTGGAGAATCAACAATGGCACACAGTTACAAAATCGTATTTATATTAGCACATACTTTAGAAAAGCTCATGTCAGTGCACAACAACACCAACCTGTGCTCAACAAAGGCCTCGATGAGCTCCTGGCGTAGACAAGCCAGACGGTGGCGGTGCTGGCGAGGGAAGCCTTGGCGTTGACTCTCTGGAGGCAGGTCTTCTCCATCCACAGGCAGGAAGTTGAGGTCAGGAGGGAAGGTACGAAGGAGGTCTAGAATGTAGTGTCTCCCATCATTCCCAATGATGCCTTTACATTCGACAGAAGAGCACAGCTCCACACTGTCGTTCTTCTCATTCAGCACACTGTGACGCTGGACCTAAAATTTCCAGCAAATAGATGAAAATTAACTTGTTGGAGCAGCAAGGGTTTTGAATTACCATGTGTTAAACTTTGCCAGCCATAAGATAGCAGGAGAAAAAGAGAACCTGACACTCTAGACTCCAAGATTACAGCATTATCATAGCAAGTAACTGTGAAAGCAGGGACCATTGTCAGACTTTCGACTTTCCGACAGTACTTAAAATACTCATGTGAAACTGTTTGTTTCGTTTGGAAGAACAAACAAATCAAAGTTTAAAATTGTGACATTTCATGAAGATACATCTCATTTAAAAATGTGCCGAAACTAAACCGATTACAGCAACAAGATTATGTAACAAAACAAAAATTATGTTTTCTTTGACGCAACAGAGAAGCCATGTTAGACTCAGCTGTAACCAAGCGTCACTTGACTAAAAGTCAAAACTTTTTGGCTGAACTGGAGGCTGTGTTTACACACAGGAGATAAGAGACAAGTATGGAGACAAATTCTAAATGTAACTATGAAAAAAAATATACTTTGTAAAGTCACTGTTTTTACCCAGTATTGGTAACATCTCTGGACACTTAAAAAACATATTGTACATTCCATGTTTTGTTTTGGTGTCAAATTA
The DNA here is from genome assembly GCF_000690725.1 of Stegastes partitus. Classification (NCBI taxonomy): domain Eukaryota; kingdom Metazoa; phylum Chordata; class Actinopteri; family Pomacentridae; genus Stegastes; species Stegastes partitus. Next base: position 110,020 of record NW_007579209.1, read on the forward strand.
AAAATTTAAATAATTAAACCTCCTTTTAATTTTTTTTAAAATTTTAAGTACCTTTGTCATACTGCACAAAATAGATTTGAGTTTTCTCTACTTCCAGCCATGGTTGTGTTTTTTCTATAGAGGTGCAGGACTTCATATTGTAGTGAAAAATTAGTCCACACTATGTAAAGATGTGACAGGAGGCAAAAAAAAAAAGCCTAATAACAGTTTTGGGTTCAGAGGGTTAACACAAAAAATGAATTTTGAAATAACAAACAACCCACAAGACAGCTCTAATACCATCACTGGAAACATGTTTCCAGTTTAATAATCAATTGTGTCAATACAACAGTCACGTTACTGACCTTTAGTGGTCTGCTGGTCTTATCCAGCAGCTCCAGATATTTGCTGTGAGACACAACTGTCTTTCCAAAGTCGATGGAACCGTAGATGACGCTCTGTTCCTGCTCGCGCTCCAGGATACCTGGGATGATGGACTGAGCTGTGACACGGTAGCCTCTGTAGTCCACCACTACTGTTCCCAAGGTGTAGAGGCCCTCTACATCCACTGCCCCATAAGCTCGTACTCCATTTAAGTCATTGGTGGGCGCAGTGTGGGCGGCTGCATCGCCACCCAGCTCACGATAGTGGTCCCGCACATCGAAGCCCAGACTGAAGAAGATGTTGTTCCAGATGAACATCTGCATACGAGTTTCTTCGCCGGGGTTGATGGCCATTACATTGCCATCAATTACTGCCATGGCGCCTCGAGTGGCAGCTGCTGCAAAGTCACTGTGGACCTGCAGGGGAAAAGAAGGAGGTGATATTAATGATATAAAAGAAGAATTTACACTTCAAACTGGCGCTGCATTGCCCGCCAGCAGAGTGAGTCAGCAGTTTGGGTGATTCAGCCTCATCTGGTCTCCACAGTTGATTATTGTAAACAGATTTAATGCCAGGAAGCTGATTTAATATCTGCAAAGGCACAACAAAGCCGCATACATTCACACAATGGCAAACAAGGCCTGAGAGTTCCAACAGTACCTTGAATATAGCTCTCTCTCTCAGCAGGCGCTCAGGCAGGTTCTTCCGAGGCAGCTCTCTGGTGGTCTGCAGCTCTTCATTCCAGTCTCTGGTCTGAACACATTGAAACACACACACAAAAACACTTTAACACAGTGAAAAACATTTCCATCATTTATCTGCATGATGTGCTGCTGATTGAGGCTGTGCCCACCTGTCCAGGTATGTGCTCCTCATATCCCAGGCGAGAGGTGTAGGCGTCCTCGGCTCGAACACAGTCCATCGCGTGGTCGACCTGCGGAGCGGTCCAGCTGTACACCTGGAAAGGCGTTGCTATCCTCTCAAACGGGTGTCTCTGCACTCTGGAAACGCAGTGAATCAGAAAAAAAGGCGTCACTTCGGCAATTGCAGGCCGTTTATTTGAAGGTTGCTCTTGTAGTAGGTGGTTCATACACCATTTTGTTGATATACAGTCAGTAAATGATGAGAACCAGTCTTGACTATATTTGCTGTAATCATATTTCATTTATTGAGTTTATATCATTTTGCTTCCAGACTTTGAGCTGCTGCTTCTGACTGAAAACCAATGTGTTCTGTCCTGCTTAAATGTAAGGAAGGAATGACTCAATGAGCTTTTAAAAGATTGTCTTCAAAGAAAAATGTAACAGCAAAGAAGAGACACTTTGTACAAAGTGAGCAAAGGTCAGAGGTTTATTTTGTTCCTCGTCTTTCCTCTCTGAAATAATACAGTCAGTAAGAAGAAAAGCTGACCACAGAAGAAAATCAGCAGATTCAAAATCACTTTCTAAACTAAAACAAATTAGATGTTTTCACCTCTTCTTTTGCAGGGCAGTGAAGTTCTTCTTGAAGGCAGGGCTGATCTGGCTCAGCAGCTCAACCAGCGAATGGCTCAGGAAGCTGGGATTGGCTGGCTTGGGGTTAAAGGTGTAGGTAGTAGATCTGAAACACACACATGCACATTACCATCATCGCTGGCATTAATATGACTGCCATAAACCATATAAGCTGAAGTCTATCAAGTGAATCGCAGGGTTGCTTATTTTCATTGTCGATTAATCTGCTAATTACTTTCCTGATTAACTGAGTAGTTGTTCAGTCCGTAAGATGTCAGAAATTGGTATTAAATGTCGATCAGTTTTTACAAAAGCCCAACATGACACCCTTAAAAGTCTTGCTTTATCAAAACTCAAAGATATTCACACAAACATTACTAAAACAAAATCAAATTATTATCAAAATAGCTGTTGATTGATGTAAAAACGGACAAAAAAAAGCAATCAAATGTTGTAGTTCTAGAGAAGAAAACAACTAAAAAGTGCTGGATCAGGGTTTAGTGTTCCTGCAAGAAGAAGCTCAGTGAGGCAGTTTTCGCTTAAAAATGGTCATTAACAAACTACAAACCATTAAAAAACATTAACACGGTGAACACTTAATGTCTGTGACAAAATTGTTAAGGAAAGTCAACCTCTCTCCAAACAACACAGCATGTTTCCCGACTCTACTTGATAGTTTAATCCAATTACATGTCATTATTGTGACTGTTAAAGCTTTCACTGGCATCCAAAATTAGGATCCTGCGCTTGTATCCTAACCGACACTTGGCATACTGTCCACCGTTTAAACCTCTGAACTCCAAAATCTGCTGGCAGGTTTGACAGGTATGTAATTCTAATGAAAATAAGTCACCAACACAACACTAATTATTCGAAAGCAAGATTAGATTTTTAACTTTCCAACGCTCCTCAAACTACTCATTTGTGATGCGTTGTCAGAAAACATAAACAAATCTAAGCTCAAAATTGTGTTATTTCATCAAAATGACATTATTCTACATGCCTCATTAAAAACACAAAAAATTAAGCTTTTGCTCAAACCAGATCCAGGAAAAAAGGAAAAACAAATCTGTGCTCCTTGGCACAACAGAGAAGCAATTATTGACGTGACCGACTAATGGCTTTTTGGCTGAACTGCAGGTTGTGTTTAATCAGAGTAGGTAGGAGACAATAAAGAAACTAATTAAAAACATAGCAGTAGTAGTAAAATGTCTATAGTATGTACAGTCCCCATTTTCCCCAGTGTTGTTAACATCTGTGGGCATGTGGAAAAATGTATATGCTGATTCCTGTTGCTTATTTATTTTTTCAATTTTTGTAGTTAAATAATCAAAAAAATTTTTTTTTCATTATTACAATAAATTTGACATAACTAAGCCATACTGCAGAGAAGACATTTTTCAGTTCTTTCCACTTGTGGCCATGGTTGTCCTGCTTTCATAGAAGGGGCAGGACTTTATAATGCAGGGAAAATTGAGGCCATAGTGAGCAAAAATAAAAAACAAAGAACTTGTTCAGAAATTGCTTGGAGCTCAGAGGGTTAATAAAGTGCAACTACATGCATCATGTGTTTTTTTTCTACTTAAATAGAAAGCACTACCAGAGAAATTATATCATCCAGAATGAGTTTACTCATAGAAGCGCTATTTGCACTCACAACCCTCTAATCACGGTCTGACTGCTGCCTCTTAATGGCATGTTAGACATTCTGAACACTACGGAGCAACACAGTGTCTGCCAAATGCTTTGTGTATAAACTGTATCAAGAGTTGACTGACTGGTTGAGGTAGAAGCCGCGTGTAGAGGCAGTGACGCTGACATGGCGCTCCTCCACAGTCACAATGTACAAGTACATGAGGTCGCCGTGCATCTTCCTGTTTCCAGGTGGAGGGTTCCAGCCGCTCATGGTCAGGACCTTCAGGCACTGCATGGGCTGCAAAATAACATGGTAATTTGAAATGTCATGGCTCAAACTTGCTTTGACCGCTGACTCAAGTTTCAAAGACAAAATGTCATCCCGTCATATACGTGGCTACAGGTGAGACCAGGCTGCTCCTCACCTTCCAGTCCTTGTTCTGTGGCTGGAGGGGCACCAGGGGGCGGTCTTTGCTGCCAGGCAGGATGTGCTCTGGGGGGGTGCAGTCGATCTGCTCCAGCTCGTTGCCCTTCTTCTTCCTCTCTCCACTATCTGCAACCGCATAAGAAGAAGCAAAGTGAAGGTCAGAACATTTCCATACATTAAAATGCATGTTGCAGATGGCTGAACATGACTGTGCAGGACACCAGCTGTTCATGCAGTGTTGTGTTACACGCTGGACCACCGTGAAGGCACATGAGCGCTTTTCAGACATGGATGCAAAATAGATTTTAAAATCTATAAGTGAGAGGACAGAAAACACAGTTTTGCCCTCATTGCAAATATTGTGCAAGCATTTTGCCTCTTTCTGTTAATGTGCTACCATGTCTGAATCAAGCTGTGCAAACATGAGCGCAGGAGACGGTTTGAACGATTAAAAACATAACAAACTGGTGAAGATGACAAGGCAAGGGACTGCAAAGAGCTTAGGTGTCGTACCTCCGAGGTCTCCGTCAGTGAAGATGCTGAGGAAAGACAGGGAGTTGCAGTCCACTCCGTTGTAGGCATCTGAGGGGTCCAGACTTTTCAGCAGGTCTCTGATGTGACGCACATGGATGCGAGCTTCACGCACTGTGTAGGGCTCTGGAGTAAAGACAAGCAAAAGGATATAAATAGCAAACAGTGTGTGGGTTAAGGAGTAATAGATCAAACTAATGAGCAATTGTAATGAACTATGATTCATTCTGATTAGGCAGCAGGTAAATGCAGTGAAACCTCTCAATATTCTATTGCACCAGGCTTTAAATGGGCAGGCAAGCCATTTAGGCTGAAATTACTTTAAACACATTAAACATGTTTGAAAATAATATCTGAAAACATGTAACAGACCAACCTACGTGATGCTGAATTGTGACGTTGGACTGTTTATCGTTTTAGTGTTCAGGATTATTTTGGGCAGAGCAGAAATCATGGCTCGATGAGGCACTGGAACATTATCATGATAAAAACCAGAGCATCACTGGATCTCCTGCTCGATTGTGAGTTACTACACAGCCAACAGTTTGCTGACTAATTATATTAACAACTCCTTATTTAGTTTTCCTAAGAGTAATGAGGTAAACAAGAGGTTGATTGATTTCATTAAGATTGATGGGAGAGCTGAGGATCACCGCAAACTTGTGCAGTAAGTATTTTACACCAAGGAGTCTTAAAAGGAGAACTTCTATCAGATAGAACTGGGATTCACAGATAATCTGTTATGGTGAACAGGGTCAGACTAACTATCTCGTTCTCTGGCCTTCATTCTTCCACATACATCTGGCAGTAGATGCACACCAACAACTAGAAGCTGCCTTGTGTGCTTAGTTTATCACAGCAGGTAACTTAGTCCACAGTAATGAAAATGTGCCATATCTACAGTGAGCGCATGTGATTTTACATCGAAGCTGTTTGGTTAAAACAAACTCAGGTCTATTTTCATGGTCAATTTTGGCCAGTGTCAGAGTTGTCAATCAGTGTGTCAGAGCCCAGAACACTGTTATTTTTATGATTTTGAAATCTAACTTTATGACAGTTAACACGACAGACACCACATTTGCTGTGCATCATGTCAAATAATGTTAATCAGGTTCATCGGGTTGTACCTGACAATGCCGTCTGACTTCCTTACCTCAGTTAGTGCTGTATTTGTTTTCACACTACGGGGTTAGTTGTAAGACAACTTGTCAACACTTTTGTAACAGCTTCTTATGTCATTGTTACTGTATCACTACTTGATTACTTAAGTAAGGATAGTTATGATTATTTTGTCTTCAACAGGTACAAATGCTTTAAAAAAAAAAAAGAAAAAGTTGTTAACTAAGAATTAAGCTCAAACATATAGCTTCTATTTTTACTCCAAATGCTTCTGAATCTGACCTTCCACCACTTTGAGCAGTGAGCCCTCCTGCAGGCCTTCGATGGACTTGAGCTCGGCAAAGTTGTCCAGCACGTTTCCGTCCAGCTGCAGGGAGAAACAAGTGCGGTGGCAGGTGTCCTCGCGGTCCATCAACACCTGATGGATTTCCTGCACCATTTCCTGGGGGGACACCTGACGCACGGGAGGAAACGACAGAGATGAAGCAACGTGGTGCGGAGCTGCCGCCTGTTTAAACGTGGCCAAGTGAAGTTCTGCCAGTGCAGAGCTAATCCTTACCTGCAGGTCAAACGGCTCTGTTCCCGGTGCCTGGATCTTAACGGTGAAGCCGGTGTCCTGGATCACTATCACCTCTTGCTCGTTAGACTCCTCCCCTCCATCCGCCTCGCCGTTCCTGTCCTGCTTTGGTTCGGCCTCCTCCGTGTGTTCATGAGCCCCGTCACCATTCACCATGGCTGTATCTGCACTGTTCCCTGTAGCAGAAGAAATGGAAGGCATCAGTAAATTATGGGCCATTCAAAACTCAAACATTGGTAAACCATTCAAAATACTAACGTAGACCATTTTTACCCACTTGGGGGCAGAGGGAAATGCCGTGAGCATAGCATTGCCATACCATCACATGGTGAAACATTTGCTTGTTTACACATCAAGCTATGCATTTGTCTGTCTGATGAAGGTCAGTAGTCACTCTGTTTTTGTTCTCCACCAACTCCTGAGGCAAATATCTAGCTGGTGAACAAAGTGCAGCATTCAGCAGCTAAAAGCCATACACTAAATATCTGGTGCCAAGTTGGTAATGCATAGGAGGGTTTTAGAGCTTCACCACAAACTCTCAGGGTACATTCCAACACCAACACTTCCATTCTATATAGTAGACAGATGGAATAAAAAGTAGTTTGTCCTAATACAGAGTATGTTAAATGCCAAAAACAGCAAGATATCCTACAAGATGGGGTCGCATTTTGCAAGCCAGAATGTGTTTGTCCATTCTGATACACAATCCATTGCGTAATGTGAGATACACAAGCGTGTCATGTGAGTATAAAGCTTCATCTGTCCAGACTGCCACGCATATGAGCAAGACAGTCAAAGCTTAAGATGCATCGTTGTGACAAAGAAATATGTCCCAATTGTGTGCCTGCTGCATCCAACAGTGTTTATTTATAAGGGCAACAACAGTACATATTGAAAATAAATCGAAAAAGTATGAGATTTGGAACTCATTTGGGAGCATCTCAGCCAACTCTGCCTACTCCATAGCTGCCATTAGTCAATAATCTGATCAACAATGAACAGCACCTCCACTGAGTCAGCCATGCAAAGAAAGCCATCCTGACAACACAGTCAACAGACTTCTCTTCCACATAACCGACTTGCTGCCAGGCAGCCAGGTCACAAACAAGGAACACAAACCTCTGGGTCTGGATGACCTTATGAAACATTTATGAACGGACGAACAGAGCCAACAAAGCTCAGCTATAGTATGCTGCTGCCACTACATTTCATTCAAATAAACTCAACACAAACGAAGGAATGGGGTGAAGGATGCGAGACGCTGTGGTTTCAGCTTCTACAACACGAAAACTACAAATGTGATAATAAGTAACCGGCTCATCTAGTAAGAAAAGTACCCAATTTTCAACCCAAACCTGCTGAAACCAACACTGTTGCAACACTGAATGGGAGTTCAGCCAGGAGGCCTTGAGGGATTGAATAAAAAGGATTTCAGCATTCACAGGAGGGAATTATTGGTAATGTACACGCTTCCTTAATACACTTACATTGTGGCAAATACAATACCTGCAAGTCTGCTAAAAAACCATTCAGCAGTCTCTTTTATAGACATCTGAGCTCTCAAAATCAAGGTTGCACATTGTGTTAATAAAATGAGCAAGCTGTGAGGAGTCAATGCCAGACGCCGAACTGTGGACGGATTATATTATAACAGTTAAAATGAGAGGAAAGCGACATGAATAAAAATGAGGTGCATTCATTCAGAGGAGCACAGGCCGACAATGCGGATGTCAGACAACTGTTTTCTCTCACTGGGACACAAGTGCTGCCAGCCAGTGTGTCCTTTCTCACTGTCAAGGGTAACACAGCGTCAGGGTTACTGAAGAGGGAGGGGTGGGGCTCTATGACTGGACCACGACCCTGGGTGGGAGCAATCGCACTGAAATGGTGGAGGAGCCCAGGAGAGGGAGAGAGAGAGAGAGAGAGAGAGAGGAGCAGCGGGCCACGCTCTGAATAACAAACACAACGGCTCCAAAGCGAGTCAATAATGCTAGAAGGAGGTGACGGCTCGGTGTCGAGTGTTTCGCCGGGTTGCTTTCACACGTTTAATTTCTTATCAGACTCGAGCTCTCTTCTAGAGTCTGAAACAATGCCACTGGGGGCAACACCCATGTGAAGGTGACTTGATTTTTTTATCCACTGAACCCCAAAACCAGCCAGCAAGTCTGAAAGACATGTTATCGAATTTTTTTATTTTATTTTTTTTAAAAATCAGATAGTAAACTTTCAGCTGGTCCTCAAATGCATCATGCGTGATGTGCTCTTCAGACCCAACCTTAAAACCACAACATAACAAAATCGCTGTATACTACATGTCTCATCCAAAAATTTGCCGTTTGTAGAAATCACATTCTGTAAAAAAATAAATAAATTCTACACTTCTCTGTACAACCATGAAGCCGTTAGTGACTCGACTGTGAACTACAGTCAAATGACAAAAATTCAGGAACTTTTTGGCTGAACTGCAGGTGTGTTTACACAGAGCAGATAGGAATGAATGGAAACAAATTAAAAACATGACTAATAAAATAACTATAGTATCTGGAGTCCGCTTTTTTTTTTTTTTTTTGCTTTTTTTCCCTAGTGTAGGTAACACCTGTGGGCAACTGACAAAATATTGTTATTCCCCCTGGTATGATTCATGGCATTATAACTTTGGTATACTTAACAGAAGACATCGCTTGTTTTTTTTTTCTATTTCTCGCCATGGTTTTATTGTTTCATTAGAGGTGCATGACTTTATAATGTTGTAAAAAAATGACCCACATTAAGTTAATATGTAACAGAAGCACAAAAAACTCCAAGAAACTGCTTGGGGTTCAGACGGTTAAGGTATATTTTCAACAAGACAGGAAGGCATTCTTTAGTTTTCGATTAGACAGCATCTTAGAAGTTTAGACAGTGATATATATTTAATGTCATTTGGTAAAGATACATAAGTCATAGCTTCTTAATAAGAGGATGTGCTGCATTTGATCCTATTATATTAAATCAAAATGTCTTGCAGCTCCAAAAATGTCAGTCAAACAAAACAAATAACTTTAAGATGTTATCCCTGGTGCTGTAAAGTGATAAACTGTGATTATGATTTTCACTATTTTCTAATGTTTAACAAACGAAACAATGATTCAAAGAACAAAACAACAAATTATTTGACAATAATGTTAGTTGCACTCCCCCCACTGATATCATTGGTTCTTTTTGATAATTTTTTAGGACAAGCAAAAAACCAACCAACTGCCATATTTCAGTAACCTTTATAGACTGTGACTTATTCCAGCAAATGATTGTTAATTTATACAGGGTAAAGTGTGGAGCTCGTGTGTGATTAGGCCTTCCAAGATTTAGTTTGTAGTTAGCAGCACTCACCATATCCGACAGGGAACAGTCCAAAGTGCCATAAGGCCTCTGATTGATGAGGCATTGCAGCAGACTAAGCGTTGCAAAACTGACCCATTTTGCTCCACAGAAGTGGAAGAAAGTTCATTAGGAAGTGGGGGGGACAAAAGGAGATGGTTGAGTTACAGTTTAACTATAAACAGGACAAATCTGACGCCTACTATTGTCTTCGAAGGGAAAATAACCAAGTAACTGCGATAAACAAAGACTTATTCATGATGCATTTCCTGGAGACATGGCTACACAGGGTAGAGGGACATGATGATGTGCTTCACGGCAAGATCTGTCAGAGTATCACAGCTGTTTGAGGCATTGCACTCATTGCAATGGCTGGAAACAGACAATAACTTCCAGCTCATTATTTATTTATCAGTTAAATCATAAGTCAGCTAAGCTTCCAGAACATTTACTATTCCCCAAAACTGCATAAAAATGTTCAGTATATCACAATATATATGTTGTTTGAAGTAGATTGACACACAAAGTGTAAGATATATGCATTTATCACTCAGCCCTACAGCCAAATTATTAAAATGTCCTTTTACATCACTTTAAACAAAGTCTTTGATTTCTCTTTTGGCTTTAAACACCATCCATTTTGCTTATACACACTCAGTTTAATGATAAAAAATAACTAAATCCTACCAGAGCAACACAAACTCTACATTAGTAATGTACACCTCCATTTTAATGGGAACAAAAGGAAACACTGCCATCTATAACCAACTAAAAACTTAACAGAAAATAACAAATCCAATCTTAGAGGCTATATCCAACAATTACACAATGGGGTGGACACTGACCCGACTACACACAATCGCACAGCGATGGTTGGACAGTCACCACCACGCATAAGCCCTCCACAAGGTCAAGGTAAGGAATCAATGAAACAAGGGCACAAATGAGATAAAGAGGGCAAAAAACAGACACAATGAAAAACCACAGCGAGCACAGTTTAGGCCGCAAATGACACATTTTCCCTCTGAATCAGGCTGCCAGCTCACAGTAATAACTCACACCATCTTCTATCAGATAATGTCATACTTAGAAATGAGCGTTTTTTTCTTTTTCTTCTTCTTCTTTTTTTTTTTTTTACTCCAGCCCACTTCTCTTGATAACCAATAAAACCAGCTGCCAGCGATCTCCTCACTCTGCAGCCCTTTACATGGGGACCTCGGCTGCTGCCATGGCAACATTAACCAGCCAGACAACCCTGAAAACAACAACAACAACAACACAACTGCACAAGGCCTCACTGTGATCATGTTTGCTGCACCACAAGGTGGCATCCTCCTGATGGACAGACATCTGCAATGGAATTCCATGTCTACAAAAACTAAAAACAAGGTCCGTCCTAATAAAAGAATTACTAAAAGCTTGTCAGCAGTAAATAATATCATTTGTCAACTATAAAATACAGTTAAGTGATGGCATATACATGGAGTTGTAAATACATTTCTAGGGTAACACATACAAAGTTTAAGTCAGTCAACATTAACAACCCGTTAAATTAATTAATCAAATAGTTTAAGACATTAACAAAAAAGAATGCCAAATATTCTCAGACTTCAGCTTCTAAAATATGAGGACTTGCAGCCTTTCTGTGTTTTTTTTAAATTTTAGATTTTTAAGACAAAAAGATATGTGAAGTGATAATGAATTAGGTATATCTCTGTAATATGAAAATGCTCGTGTAAACTAAATATCCAGATGTTTGCAAAGGTCCTGATTACTGGAATTGGTTTAATCTCTGCAGGCCTCAAGAAATACTCAAACAAGTTGTATCTTACAAGTGGAAACTTCTCTACTTAAAGACATGGTGCTCTTTTACATTCTAATCAACAGGTCATTGCAACAGATGAATACAGGGGCATTTACCTGGACTGGTGAGGAAGACATCCAGCCAGATGAGCAACTGTGCCAGGGTGTCAGTGATTCCCGGGATTAGCTTGGACACCCTTCACCTCACAGGAACATTAAGCTCCTTAAAACCACTGACAGTGACCCTTGCCTCTATCTGTCTGCTGTGTCGTGTGTGGCTAGTAACAACTCTTTGCTTTTTTTGTTTTTATTGTAGCCATGGTTTTACCTTAGTTATCCTGTTCATATGGTTGTCTTCACATGTGGTAACCCTTGTAATGCCCTCCTTTCCTTTCCATTTCCTATCCTTCAGATTCGCTATTGCATGTAATTAACTTTGTGTCCTCGATCTCCCTGTATCTCTCTGTCAGGTATTTCTGGCTCTGGAGCTGTACGAGTCTGATCTGTTGGCAACTTATCCCGCCGATCAGTCCAATGTTTATGCTCTCTTGTCTGTTTTCTCTTTATCATCACGCTTTACCCTCACCTGAACCAGTTGAGCAAGTGGTCACCTTCCCTGTGCCTGGTTCAACTTGAGGTCCTTCCTCTCCACTATTGCAAATAAAAACCTAATAAAATTCTGCACAGAAAAATGCAGAAACATCTTGTTGATTGGGAATCCAGTGAATCCTTGGATATGTTGGCTTTTCACGTTGTTGTAAGATCATGGGTTTAGCTCTACAGTAATCAGGTTAGTCTCGATAATATAGTCACATTTTAACCCTTAATGTTTAAATGACGCACGTAAATTCACACCATAAATGACACTGCAAAGTCTCAACTGAATATCTAAACTTATTAGGGTAATTCATAAAGCCAATTTTGTTTTTCTACTGGAACAGCTGTTGTTTTAAATGTGCTGTAAAATAACAGTAACTTGACTTGACTGACACATGTTTTGGCCATCATTACTGTCACAGGTGTAATTGCAGGTTACAAGCAGGGTTGCAGCTAATAATGATTTGGTAAATAATAATTTGGGTCCTAAAATGCCATTTTAATTGCACATTACAAGCTCCTACAGTGTTTGGTGATAATTTTAGATTGCATGTTTATTTTCTCAACATTTCAAAAGCAAAAGGAGTTAATTTAATCAAACAGTTGAGACGCTGGAACCAGGGGGGCAGCTCATTTTGCTCTAAAACTACCCTAATCTGTTATTTAATTATCCAGAAAGCTGCCTGCTGTAGTTCTGTGTCATGTGCCATTTGTTTCAGTTCTGCCATTATGAATCTGCTGCTCCATGTGGGTTTGTCGGATGACTGGAAGTCAGATACACAAGAAACCATGACAAATTAACGAACAACCAATACAACTTCACCCACAAAGCGACACAAGCTCAACTACAGACACACCGCGCACTGACACACTGTCGTCCGTGTTGCAGAGACAATTCAAGGTCCCACATGTGAGACACTTTGACAGGCTGCAGGGACCCGAGCAGCTCTGGAAGTTAACTTCACCGTCTGACAGTCCTCGTGTCGGTTTAATCTGCCTCTGTGCCGCCGCTTCACTGCGACCCGCAACGAAAAACTTTTAAAATTACAGCTTACTCACCTCACTTACACGGCTGCTCGTGTATTATTAGCGTAACCTTCCCTCTCACCGTGCATCATGACTTTTTTTCTACTACGTACAGCTTCCGCTTCCCGGTCGAGGAGGAACACTCGATGTAGTCTTCCCCGACGGGGGAGAAGAAGGGACCGGTTAGAGGGTTTCCACAGACCGCAGAGCGATTCATCGGCATTACATCACTTAACGGGTATTTTTAATATTACAATAATGAGGGATCATATCTGTCACACCGGCTGTGGGACACGTATCCCTCGGAAATACTAACACCACGAGTGCGGCCCCCCTGCGTTAGTGCGGGCGGTGTGCGGCTCCGCTGAAGGTGACCTTCAGTGAGTTCCTCTGTTACCGAACATGTGCGTCAGTGAGTCCGCTTCACACAAGCTGCTGCTTTGTATTAGCACATAAAAACGTGTGCTATTCAGTTAGTTTAAACTTTACCCGAAAAAAAAACACCCGGCTTCAGTGCCTATAGTCCGCTTTTTGGGTTTAAAACGGCACGCCGGTAGTGACAAGAGCGGACAGTTAGCTAACTAGCCAGCGAGCTAACTATCTGAGCTAACGATCTGCATACTGAATGAGGGGAGCTAATGCTAGCATGCCGGCTAATTTGTTTGGATTAGCCTGGCTGGTTGGTTTGCGGCGTCAGGTTGAAGTCCATGCCAGCGGCTAAGACAGGACTATAGATGTAGAAATGGATCTGTGGAAGTTTTTAGCTCGCTAATTAGCTTAGAGGACATTTACAGTAGGCAGCTTGTTAGCATATGGTGCAAAGTGGACCATTCAAACTTGCACAGGCTACCAAGGAGATGTTAGAAGGAGGAGGGGGGGTGGGGGTGAACCTCCACCTTGGATTTGAGGACTTTTAAGTCACATAGCACAGCATGGAGGTAAATGACACTACCTTTGTGCAGGGACACTCCGTAAACCACACGGAAAACAGCTGCACAGGGATGCTGAATTTACGAAACGGTGTTGTTATTGTGTGCATTATCATAATCACTGTGTGTGTGTGGTATAACAGCACATATGAGGCAGTCGGTGTGCAGCAGTCTCACCACAACCGCAGGAATCCTTCACACGCGTCTTGCTGCTCTCTTTGCCGTCCGGAGCTCCATCCCCGGCTTCATCCGCAAGATCAGTCGGATTACAGTTAGGCACTGACGCCGGGATGTCATCTGTCTTGCTAACCATGGTCGGCAGTCAGTGTGGTGACAGAAATCCCCCCTGCAGCTTTGCTTGAAGTCTGGTAGTGAAATGCAAAAAGAAAGGGGGAAAAAAAATCTGCTTCTCCGGCTAAGGCAGGCTGGCTGGCTACATGCGAAGGGTACAAGCTTACAAAAACAAGTCTACTGAGGAAGGACAGCGCTGTACATGGTGCTGATCACACGTGGTTCACTCCTCCCCTCCTCTTGACCTCTTTGCCTTTGCGTTGCACTTCCCCACCCACCGAGCGTGGCGCTACGGAAACCCACATGCGACAAAAGTCATTTTTACAAACTCCTATTTGTGTAATTTTGTGTGTGTGTGTGTGTGTCCATTTTCCTCTGCGCTGGAAGATACACTCATAACGGTGTCTGAGTGGGGAAAAAACATTATCACAGTGTAATCATTAGCAGCATAAATGGAGTCTTCACTAACTCGAATGACCTTTGATAGTTTGGCATAGATGTCATCAGCTCCTGTCAGTCACAAAAGACTTTTAACCCCCCCACTGATCCCTTACATGAGGCTTGTGTACAACTTCAGCAGACCAAATCATGAAAACATCGGCATCTGTTTATGTAAAATGAGGGAAATGACAATATTACTTTGCTGCAGAGCTGCTGCATGGCAAGTTGATTAAACACACATTCAGAAAAATGCAATGTTCAAGCACATATTGACTCAATAAAGGTCTTAAAAATACATTTAGATAAAGACGACAGGCTAGAAGATTTCCGCTTTTCCTCCTTTTAGCTGCCCAGTCTGGTTATATTTTTTGAGCACTTTGTAAAATTGTTTCAAAACGTGCTATATAAATAAAGCTTATCAGTATGCTATGTGTTTCTGAACACACGTTTCTGAGCTGCAGTTACTGGCCACACCAGCTTTTCCAGTGTTTATGGTTTTCTTATGCTGGTATCTCTCTGCAATCCTTTTGTCTCTGCCCCTTTACTCGAACCCCAACCGATCGAGGCAGATGGCTGCCCTCTCTGGTTCTGCAGGAGGTTTTTTCTATTAAAAGAGAGTATTTTTTCTTCTCCTGTGGCCAAAGAGCCTGTTCAGAGGACTCTTTGGATTTATTGGTTCTCGCTCTTGAAAAAAAAAATGTTTCAAGCTAACTATGCAAAGTGCCTCGAGATGATTTATCTTGTGACTTTTATACATAAAACTTAATTCAACAGGATTAATATTATTAATATTAAAAGGCAGTAGAATTATTTAGTAACCCTGACTTGTTTACATAGTTCTGCAGTGGGAACAGTTTCTTCCTGAACAAACTCTTGAACTATGAGTGGTTAAATGATAAACACCTTTGAGTGATATTTTAACCATAGCCTTAATAGAGCAAAGGATACAGTAGATTTTTAGAAATGCACTTGCTTGTGTCTCTACCATTTATTAGAACTCCTGTGAGATGAGTACAGATGGAGAAATCCTAAGTTACTGAAGCTAACATTTACTGTATTTAAAAGATGGAAAACTGCAAGACCTATTTTATGGGAGGTGCAACTATTCACCTGACGCAGTATTCAGAAGTACTGATGTACAAACCTATAATATATATATATATAGTGACAACTTTGCTACTCCTTTCCTACAGACAAATAAACTATGAATGTGAAATGCACGTATCTGTCTCCAAGAGACCATAAACTGTAACTGTTATAAGGAGCCAATGTATTTATCTGCACCCTTAAAAATTTCTTTATTGCATCAAGAAACATTCAGCTTCTCATGATCTGTTTGCAGGAGCCAGTTTGGGCTTGAAACATTGTACTTTTATTAATATAAGGTCATTTTTTTTTTGCAGGGTGCAGATAATAGTGTTCGGGGTATTTGCAACATATATACAACCTTTCTTATGAAACTTGGATGGAGCTGGCCTTTCTCCAAAGGATCCAAAGCATTTTTTCTTGTACAGTTTTAAAACGGTAGCTTGCACATATCGACATGCAGTTACAGGTCAAAGAAAATAAGCAAAGATCTCAGCTTTTTCTCACAATTTACAACAAAAACATGTATTAACTACATGTATTACAATTCTTGTTATATAACACAGATTCCCTAATGCTCAGGTATGTTTCAGGCAAGACTCTTCCAAAAACATCAGAGTCTTTGTCCGTCGAAGGAAACTGTGATGTCACAGAAATTTGGAATCATTTCATCACTTGCAAAGTCACTCTCCTTTTAAATTAGCCTTTCTGGAAAGCTTTCTGAAGACAAGAATAAAGCAGACAGCAGACTAGACAATCCTCCATTTTATTCCAGTTATGTGCACAGTAGATCACTGTAGGAAGCAAACACAGTATACGCGGTAATCAGTCAACAGCTCACGCTCACCATTGGACTGAAATCAAATCCACATCTCTCTGCATGTCATGTTGGGAGCCACACAGCATTATTGCTAGAAACCACATAACATGTCAAACTAGATGTTTAATGGTGCCACATACAGTCCACTGAAACGTTCCTCTAAGATGTAAAATAAACTTGTTTGACCTCAACCAGGACTGACCACAAGAACGAGAAAAATGACAGAGACACCGCCGCTGCTGCTGCTGCTGCTGCTGCTGTTTCATGACTGTTCTGAAGGTTGGAGTTATATCAGCATTTGGAAAGATGGAAGACATTCTCTGTGGGCGTCAGTAAATTAGTATTACCTTTGCTATGTTTGCAGGATGTGAGATAAACTGCTCTGAAAAGTAGAAAAATCAAACCAGGTCATTAGGATTTTACTCTCTTAAGCTGAAGTATTCAGGAAAAGACATCATCATTAAGGCATCACACCGTTCATCTCCATATTTGATTCCAGTGCTGGGCCTCTTTGGCTCTTTAGCATTTCCGCTCAAAGCAGACAAATCTTCAGTCTCTGAGTTTTACACACTGCAGCAAAGATGCATACAGCAGCCACGATTTTGATTACTTGTCCAACATGTGACAAAATACCAAAGTATGGATCATCTACTGTGTAAAAATGTGACATGATGGTAAAAATGTGGTCGCAGGACTGATTCTGGAGAGTTAAAAGTGCCTGCTGCTCCATTTAGATGACAGGTGGAGTGATGAAGTCTAACAGTCTAAAGTTCAATTTTCCTGTCTGGGGGGGAAGCTGTTTTCAATGGGACAGCTTTGTACTTTAATCGCCTCCTGTCTCATGAAACTCGAGGAAGAATAGTGCACACGGTCATACTAATGGCTTACCAGCTAAGAAGTGAATGAAAACCCCTCGTCATATTTGCAGTTTTGCTAAAAAGAAAAAAAAAGAAGAAGAAGACAGGTTCAGTTCATTTTCATCCAGACAGTCTCAGGTGGCATAACAATATGCCTATTTTCTTTATGCTGCTTCACACGCAGCGTATCTTTGATCCTTCTGCTTGGATACACCTCCGATAAACTGTAGCATAAAAACGTAAAGATTCATCAAAACTGTAACAATCCGTCAGACAGCTCAGAAAAATATTAAGCAAAACATAGTGAGTTCAAGAATTACAAAAGTTAAAACAATCATAAAATCTATTTTAACGCCTCCAGTGTCCTTAAACCAGCTGACGTGACCTAGTAAGAATATATAAATATATTGATATATTGCTTTATTGATGATATAGTCCTAAAACATAATGCTAAACTTCTAAACAGGAGCTGCGGAAGGCAAGAAAAGCCTCGCAGCGACGAATCACGATTAAATTCAGGCTCACGTCAAAGACTTTAGATGCTCAGTTAAGTCATGGCTCAAGTAAAGACCGACTGACACAACTTTGAAGAAAACACTGACATAGAGTAACCGTTATATGCAAAGTGTTTCTAAAACAAACGGACACTCCAGATAAGTAAAGAAACGTCATAGGTTTTGCCCTGTTTCTTCGCACAGCATTTATAATGACTCCTCTATTATAAGGCAGTAATTGCAGTGGGGTACTAAATGGACAACAGTGAATTCATAATTGGCACTGATATATGCAAGCAAGAGCATAAAGAGTATTTTCTCCATTAAAATATTGTCTTAATTGGATTTTTTTTAATTCCTTTTTTTTTTTTTTACTGCTTTCTTCATGCTATTTGCTCAGTGTTACACTAGGGGCCACCACTTGCATGTGTTTTGTTATGAGAGGACGCACACGTCCCTCGTCTTGTCCTTTACAGCACAGTAAATGTCTTTGTGTGCATGTTGCTACACAGGGACTTTGTAAAATGTGTAAAAATGAGAACACACTGCAAACAGACCGTCCTGTAAATCCATCAGACCGTGCTTCATTTGAACCCACACCAAAAGCTACACTTGTGTTTTTTTTGTTTCCTGAGGTGAAAAGAAACCCCAACACATAAACCTCAAACACAAATAGGCTGAAGTAGGAGTTGTCTGTTTGTGTGTGTATGTGTGTGTGTGTGTGTTCAGTACACAAACCACACCTGAGTAAAACACATGGTCCAACGAGTCAGAAGTGAGTATCACTTGAATGTGGCCTGTTTGTACAAAGCAGAGGAAGAGCAGCACTCTGGTGCCTCAATGCATCGCTTAGAAAAACACCACCAACTAAATTTCACATTATTTAGTGCGAGAGGCAAAACCTCACTGCTGTCTGACGTCTCCTCCACCTAAGACAGGCACTGATAGAAGAACAAATTTAGTTTTTACCTATAAGGATTTAAGTTAACAACTTGCAATGTATAATAATTTAAAAAACATAGAACGAGAAGGCTGACGAGTTTTTAACAACATGAGTGATATGTATTTATATTTTTGATGTTCTGTGTGTTTAATATGGATTATGTGTGATATGTAAGATGGTGTGTGATTGCTTTTTTTTTGTCTTATTTTTATAATAGACCTACAATCTGAGATTAAAAAATACATAAATAAATGAGAAGAATGTCGTTAAATAGAGGTCAGTGTGCAATGACCTTTAAGTATGTTACATTATGGACACTTACCAAAGCAGTAAAGGCAGGCTGTGGTAAAAACATGATCGAGTTGCAAAGTTTGTTTGTAGTCAGTTGAAACTGTGGTTTGCTTATCGACTTTTTTCACAGCAGATGTTTTGACTTGTTTTAGGAGGAAAACGGTTCCTGTCTGAAATCATTCCCTAGCTGGGAATTTAAGAATGAGACTTGGTAAAGTGATTATATACAACAATCAGCATTACTGGTCTGCGCACAATAAGACAGCATTTTACTATTATTTTTGACAATTTGGTAAACGAAAATATCCAATATTATATTAAGTACATTAAATCACAATTAGCAGAACTAGTCATAAATTGTTTCGCTATTTGTTTCCTATTCTGACCATTTTGGCGCAGATAGTTTTTCTTTAACACTGGCGGAAGCCTCTTTGAGAAATTTCTCCATGCAGAAAAACCCTGCATAGTTACAGTGTGCTACATTTACTGGCTGCCATTTTATCTGGATTCCCAAATTCTGAGTGTGTAAATTTGTCCACTGAACAGGCCCTCAAACAATTCACAACGGAAAAAATGTGTCCTGCTGTCTGCTAAAAATCACCCAATGAAGCGTAGAGCCCGGCCGATATATTGGTTGGCTGACATTGCTGATATTCGCCTTTCATAAATATATTGTTGTCAATATATATGTTGTCCAAAAAGATGATTGTTGTAATTTGTACAATCACATTGTTTGTCCAGCAGAGCACTTAAGCTCCATTGTTTGCAATCTTCATATTGCTGCAGCACATGTAGCAGAGTACATATCACAACTGGGTAGATGGTGGTGCTGAGTCAAGTGGTGTCTTCATGGTAAATTGCTGACTAGTTTATGAACAACATTGCTGGAAAGGTAATCAACAATATTTACTTTTCAATATCACTGTTACATATATAAAAAGTATTAGCCAACATAATGATATCACTATTTCTTACTCCCTAAAATCAGTATCGGTCGGGCTCTAATGCAGTGCATAATACTGATGAGAAAATCTATGCTGTGCACCTCTAAAGCTGTCAGTAATGACGAGATGATGATGATGATGTTTCAAAAACTGTGTTTACTGCTACTATGTACCATTGAGTAAACAATTCAGTGCATATGCTATAAGGAGAAGTGAAAGAAATGAGCAAGACAGTTATTTCAGAAGCAGCCCGACTGTTGTGCATCCTGGCTCAGTGGCAAAGCTTCCTGAGACACCTAAAGGGACCGTAATAACCGTTATTGTCATTATCTGCTGCGAAGAAGGTCTACCTCACCAGGGAAAGCTAACTGAAGCTTTATTATTGTCGCTACGAGCACTTAGTACCTTGCACAGTGATTTTAAAACTGCTGACCAGCCTGTTGTGCCCTCAAACATTGTTTCTTGTCGCACTGCCCTCTGTTGTTGCGGCCTCGGTTCACTGTCGCAGAGATAAACAACTCCAGAGTGGACACCTCCCAGCCAGGCAGACAAGTATCTTCTGTGGATAAGGTGTAAAATATGATATATGAACCTAGTATGTAGCAGTGTGGTGTTTAGTGATCATGGATTTTTAAAAAAAAGAAATTAAAAAAAGAAAGAATTGCAAGTTACTGTTTCTATTCTGTTCTATTTAAAGAAAGGGGAAACATACTTTGATCAATAGTTTTCTGGAAGTGTCCACCATCTCATATATTTTCAGCTGTGACTCAGTCGGTGGCCACACAAACGTTTGGCCACATGGTCTGATTTACGGTTGGCCTTGAAAGCTCACAGTTGTTTGGGTCACCCAACTGGGCTTGGAGTCCACTTTAAACTCACTATAAATCAAAAGGGGCCTACTTGGAAAACAGGCCCCGCAGTATACAGAGCGCTCAACAGCAGTGTAAACAGACCCTCCTCATTTCAAAGACGGACTTAAAGTGACACTGACTTCTGCTTAGCAAGTTATTTAAGGTTATATCAAAGTCCATTAAAAAAAAAAAAAAAAAAAAAAACTGTCTGTTGTAAGTGTAATATCATTAATAACTAAAATCAGCCTCAGTATCAATTCAGTCAAGGTGCAGAACAGTTAACAGCATTAACAGTCTGACAGGAGAGAATCATACAGTAGTTAAAAGCACACGTCGAAGTAGTTATTAATCTGCCTTCGTCTCAGCAGCAGGGGGCGCTGCTGCTGAAGACACCAGTCTGGCAGCTTCATCCTTGGGCTCCACTGGCCCTTCTCCACCTCCCTCCTCCTCATTTTCCTTCTCCAGGCCCAGCGGAGGTTGTCTCTGAGCGTGCCTGGAGCGAGCTCTGTGCCTCCGAGGGTGGAGGAAGAGCGCGGGGTCGGGCATGGCCGTGGGCTCTGCAGGACCCATCACTTTCTCTATGGGCACACACTCCCGGGCGCGCTCCACTCTCGAGGATGCCCTGACGCTCTTCCGCTTGGGTTTAACCACGGGGGAGGAAGGAGAGGCTTCGGACAGCATCTGTGAAGAAACAGAGTTCTGCTCGGCACTATACTGGGCCCCCTGACTATTGGCTCTGGCGAGGAGTCCCTGCCTCTGCTGCATCCGCTGGTGGTGCAGTTTCTGCCTGGCAGCATGCAGCTGGAAGGAGAGGTACGCTGCTGCCTCCGTTTGCTTCTGCAGCTCTGTGTTGAGGACGGTCGAGCAGTGGCTGCGGCGCTTCAACTCCTCCAGAAAGTGGCGCTCCTTTTCCTTGAGATTGGCTCTGAGGGCTCCCACCAGAGCCCCTTTGTGAGTGAGCTCCTTACGAAGCTCTCCTAAGGTGCACTCCTGCTCCGCCAGACGGTTCTCCACATCCCGACAGTGGGCCTCCAGGAGCTCCTCTTCCTCCTGCAATTCTGACAGATCAGAAATTCAAGTGTTAACTATAATAGAATTACATGTATGTAATGTGCTCACATATATGATAAAGGGTTAACAATTTGCAAGTTCCAAGCAGTTTCTGGGCGTTTTTGGTTGGTATTCCACTTTCACTCACTGTGGCTCATTTTTTACGTCTTGAACAACTATGGAAACAACCATAGCTACAAGTAGAGAGAACTACAAAATGTTCAATTTCTTTGATTATTTTCCAAAAAATTTTAAAATCAACATGTCCAACATTTTTCTAAGAGTCAACAGTTGTTACCGATACTGGAAAAAATGGCGTGTCTACATACTATAGATATTTTTCCTATCTGCTCTGCGTAAACACAGCCTGCAGTTCAGCCGAGTTCAGCTGAAAGTCACTTAATTTTCATCATGCTGGTCACAGCTGAGTCAATCACAGCTTCACGGTTACGCCAAGGAATGCAGAATTTTTAGTTTTGTACAGAATCTGATTTACACAAGCTGTTCATTTCTGGAGTATTTTTTAATGACTTTGAGAATAAACAGATTTTTTTCCTGAAATATTACAATTTTAAGATTAGATTTGGTTAAGTGTTCTGCTTCCAACACAGTTTATTAGTTCGAAGACTCTCAGAAAGTTGAACATCCAACAGTTTTTTTTTCTGTTTTTACAGTTTTCTGGCTCTGATAAATAGTGTAATTATAGTGATATTTTAAAGATAAAGCTGCTGGAGGGTCTGAGGTTCAGAAGGTTAAGTACAGTAACTTGAACACTCTTCCCACAGCTGCTTAGATGCACACCAAACACACAGCACACACACACTAATGGAAATATAGTGAACTGTAACAAAGAGTCAATGTACTTGTCTTGCCTATACAAGCGAAGCTAAGCTTTTGTTTGGTCTCAGCAGCTCTAATCCTCAGCACATATGTTCACAGAAGCACAACTCAGAGATTGTCCAGATCATATTTTGGTTGGGATCCGATGAAAGCGGTTAACAGGACCAAGAGTGACAATCTGGAAAATCACCAGTTTCCTTTCAGAGTCCCGTGAGGATAATCTATGAGCCAGAAAATGACACAGCGTCTTCAAAGCTGGTCGAGACAGTTGTTGGAAGTGACACACATATGGGAAGAGTAATCTCCATCTCAGTCTCCAGCTGACAGAGTATACCAGTGCTGGATGATATTTAAATCTTTATTCTTCATGACCATATGTTAGGATTTAAAGAAATGTGGCTTCTAAATCAACTCAATTTGTAGAGAGAAAAAGAGAGAGAGAAAAGAAAAATCTCCAAACCAAGGCACTCCTCAGATTAAAATGTCTTTATTATATTGACATATTCTAACTGGAGAGTTAAAAAGATGTCCAGGCACAGCACTACGCCCCGAAGAAGGCACGGGCTGCTACACAGAGGCATCTTTTTAACAGTTCAGTGAGGACACGTCAATACAATCAAGACATTTTAGTCTGAGGAGTGCCTTGGTTTGGAGATTTTTCCTTTCTCCCTCTTTTTAGCTACTGAGATATTTCCATCGACACAAATGTGCACCCGAATAAAATAAGAAAGCCTTTCAGTTAAAAATCATGACCGGGATTTTCCATTCCTTACAAACATGCAAGAAACACTGGCTTTGTGAAGATTATAATGTTAGATTCCCATTCACACTTAGATAGATTTGAATGTATGTTCATTTTTGAAGCTCCTTTTTAGAGCTATTAGGGAAAAGAGAAGCTGGATTTATTTGCACTCAAACGGTAAATTAACAATCAAAATTTCTGTCGATCAACTAAATTCCACTGATTTTCCTCCTCCTGCAAGTTGCGGTTTCACATCATACAGTAAGATGTCAGTTGCTTTGTCGGATTATTATTCTTGTCCATACTGGGGAGAATATTGAGGTTACCATGATACTTGTTATTTTTAATATCAGCCTTTCATGTACTGTCATGCGCTCTGCCGCGAGCAGGCTGACTGATGCTCGTGTGCAGTATTTATGTGCAAGTGGGTGGAGCAGAGAAAGGCAGAGGGAAACAGACAGTACAGATAGCTAAAACCTGCTTTACTTCTTAACAGCGAGGCACAGTTACAGCTGCGGCATAAGCCCTTGTATAAAAGCCTGCTATTCAGTACATTCCCTCATTAAAATAGATCCTGCCATGCCATTAACTAGCAGAGACACAGTATCACTCCCAACAGAGCCACTACTTGAGGCCTTCTCTCCGACTGAATGTCTCTGCCAAGGTCAGATTTAACGCTGCTTATTGGTCTTCCTTTTTTCTTTTTTTCTTTGCCACTGTAGACAACCTTTCTGCTCTTTCATTCCAGTAAAATTCCCCGGAGAAGAGGCAACTACAAAACGAAAAGCCCTGAGTCAGTGCAGTAACCTCCGGGCTGACTGAGCTGGCGGTGGGAGATTATGTCCACAGAGGCTGGAACTGACCCTTCTGCTTATAGAAATGAGTCTGGATTTCTGTGGTATGAGAATCCTAAACGGTGATGGGAGGTTTAGCGAGTAAAACCTGGAATCCACATTAGGCTTCAGTAGTCATAGGGTTCTGCACATATTGATAAAAGCTTTGAGTCTGAGGTTAAAGCTGCTGCTTCGTATTACTTTATAGTCTCAGTTTGCTCAATTTTCCCCCTCTTATCATCCTTTTGCTTCTTATTTCCCAAATCCTCTCGTTTTCTACCTCTGTCTTCCAGGATGGACCCTCCGAGGACTGATAACTATCAGGTTTTCTGTCGCCCGTCGCCACACCCACGTTGAGCTCATACGCTAACTATAGACTACCTAATGTGATCTTCATATCCTTCCATACCCCCTACCCTCCTCCGTGTCTGCAGCCGAACCGCATTCTGCCGCCTCGTCTTCTCCCTTTAATCGCCGTGCTCTCTACCTCTCATTACGTCTCTCCTTCCACCTCTCCCTCTGTCTTTTCCTGGCTCTACATCTCTCTCAGCAAACTCTGTAAGTGGACACCCCCGCCGGGACCTCGAGGAAAAACGAGAGCAGGAGGAAGAAAAAGAGGATGGATCAATTTGTCAGGGAGGGGGGAGGGAGGGAGAACAGAGGGCTGTGCTGTATTGATGGTTTTTGAGGGGGGGTGGGGGGGAATAACCTGTCCTGGAAAAAGAGATGGGATCTAATGGCTGAGTAATGCAGCCAAGCACGACTCCTCCTTTACTCTCTACGAGCGCACACACATTTATACAGCCTCGTGATCGCTCTTGCTCTGGTCTGTCTCTAATTCGCTGTGACAAAATGGTGCCTATCTCCGCATCCAGCCACGAGCCAAACACGTCTCTGCAGCTGTGTTCATATCTTGACAGAGAGCCCACATATTGCTGTTCTTTTCACGCAGGAAAATCGCACAAATACGCGGAAACATAGGTGCACCCCTGACGTGGCTTGTGTATGGTTCGTTAAGAGGCTTTCCCCTCCTCCTCGTGGGTGAGGCGATGATGTGAGATAGGGAGGCGTGGGTGAGAAGAGGGAGCTGACAGGGATCTGTCTCCTGGGGGATGGGAGGGTGAAAGGACACAGGCTCGGAGAAATGCTCAACTGGGGGTTGAGGTCGAGTGCGGTGAGGACGAACTAGCTGCGAGAGACGTCAACACGCGACTGTCTTTGCGCATTTGGAGCTGAGGAAGGCAACAAAAATCCAAGAGGAACAAATACAGATGGATGTGCGTTAGAGGACGTAACCTACCGATCTGACTCCTGCCCGGAGGCTTCACCTTCAGCTCGCTTGTCAACTCTGAAAAAAAAACACGAGAGAAAGACAGAGAGAAAGTGAAAGAAATCGCATAGTTAGAGAATAAATACAGACAGCGCTGGAGAGTCTTATTAAGGCTGCATGCTGACATTTTCTGTTTGCAGTTGCTGGTTAACATAACAGATGCTCGATGCAGTTTCTAGCACATTTCCAGCGCGCTCATGCATAATTTATGACACAAAATCTGAAACTTTACATCAAAGACTGTGTGCCGGAGACTTACGTCCTGTTACTGTCTGGAGGAAAAAAACTTTCTTTACTGTAGAGATGTAGTAACTCTATTAGCATTTCTCACTTAAATCAATATGTATTTAACAGAAAACTGGTCACTTTGCAGCATAATGAAGAAGAAATGCAAACAAATGGAAACCCCCAAAAAAGCTGAGTAAAGTGCTGAATGGTGCATTTAAGAAAACATCCAATGAAGCTAAATAACTCCTTTGCTGGGCATTATTTGAGAATCATTTTAAATAAAAGGTGCAGTTATATACTTGCAAAGGGGATGTATGGTTTTATTTTTTAGTCATATCAGGTAAGAACAAGTTTAAAGTCTGCAGTGTATCTGACTGTGCTATTTGAGCCCCTTATGAATAATGCTATAATCTGTGAGATGGCTTTTATGTCTTGCATTAGTGAATGGCCTTTGAATCCATTTCACTTGGCCATACAAAAACAGACAGATTAGAGGGACTGGACACTCAGCAGCTTGTCTGCCTGAACTCTGGACGACAGAATTATTTCGATCAAAGCTGTTATTGAATTGCTTTTTTTTTTGCAGCAGCAGCGTAGGAAGAAGCACTCGTGGTGAAGCATGGTTGAAGCGACATGAAAATATCAAAAAATCTTGGCATTTTTAGAGGAACTTTTCATATGATTTCTTCTCATTTTTGAGAATATCACAACTGATATTTGGTGCTCAGTCACTGGTGTTGGACTATATTTCAGCAGAGTATCTGGAGGAGGAGGTTTGGGGGGGGGTTGCAGACTGCTGGTCATGTCTGGCCTGTCAATCATCTCGTTCATTCAGAGTTGCCTGACTGCAGCAGGAAAATCCTCACATTCTGGTTTTTCGGTGCACATTTCGACGCAGCGATGGGTATCACAACCAGAAATGTGTCTTTTTTCAATCACATATTCACATAATTTGGACTTAAAAATAAGGGAATTAGCATCATTCTCTCAAGTAACTCGTGTTTAACCCTTATTTAAGCTCATAAGTCAGCTCAGCTAGAGAGCTTACTGAAGCGTGCTTATATTAAGACACATGATTGGATATGTCTCACCAATTATGAGCAGGGAACTTTTCTTAAGGGAATATTTGGAACATTAAAAGACGATCTACATCACATGTGTTGCTGACTCCCAGTCTTTCTTCTCCTCTTGCTTTCCCTGTCACACCCTTTCTTCTTCCCTCTGCAGTCAGCATAACACACCCACCCATGCAGCTGGCATGAAGAGAGAGAGAGAGCGAGACAGAGTGGGTGGAGAGGGGAGAAGGGAGGAAGGAAGGAAGAAGAGGGGCATAGAGGAACCCCTGACAGGCAAATCCAGCCAGACAGACTCTCTGATTGCTGCTTTGGTACTCAGCTGTGACCGGCAAATTAGGGAGACCTCTAGAGCCCCTGTTTTCTAGTTAGTATCCTCATTCCCAATTGCCAGGAGCCTTTTTAATGAAGTTAATTTAACCACAGAAAAAAAATATTTCTCGAAACGACGGTCAAACAGTGAAAACGAGTCACTCGGCAAATTGCAACATGCAGTGTGTGTGTGTTTGTGTAATGCTTTGTAGGTCAGGCTTATCTCCTGCAGCCGAACTGAGCATTCAAGGTTTTTTTTTTTGTTTCATCGACTCAACCTTGAACGCTGCAAAGATATCTTTGAAGGGCAAACACACACATGTGCGAGCCCCTAACTGATTCCTAAGACACACAATAAACACATTAAGTCACATAAAAGGGGCCAATTTCAAAAATTGATTTCGCTCGTAGTTCAAGGAGACTGAGGCGTAAGTGCCTTTATGCTGATGAGGAAACTCCAAGAGTTCAGAACAATAAAAAAAAGAGGTCAGCAGTACAAAGGCAGAACTAATATGCACGGCAACAGCATCAGTTCAACCTTGCAGTACCCTTCCAGGCTACGTATTAGCGAGCTGGCAGTAAACACATATCACACCTGCTAACTGCATTAGCCTATCTGCATCCAGCTTTACAGCCATTATTCAGACGTTTCTACACCAAAAACAGTTCTGGAACTGACAGAAGCATTGCAAGTTACAGAAGTTATGGTCAGGACAGAGTGCTAAATACTGGATTTAAGTTTGTTTTTTTTCCAACCAACTACAATTTGTTCACGTTTCTCTTTAAATCCGGCAATAACAACTATTTTTTGTTCTTATTTCAATGACTTTTTTCTCAAAAATGTGTCTTCTACAAGCCAACATCGACATAAACAAAACAGCAGGCTATCAAAAACTACAGCTCCACCTACAATTCGGTTCCCTTTGCACACTGGAAAAATTATTTGATCTTACTTTGCCTTTAAAAGATACTGGCCTGAAAAACCTCTAAACAGATTTTCCACTCTGGCACAAGGACAACGTAAGAAGCTTTAAAGATGCTCAGCAGAAAGAGAAGATGGTCTTGTGTGTTTTTTAGTGACATAATTATGTCCCTGCAACCCCACAGAAACCTCAGAGGAATGTAGAAGTTAAAGGCGAAGTCAGCGGCGGAACAAAACGGAGAGCAGACTAGTGACACCACCAGGAAGAGGATGTATTTGTGTGCATGAGTTCTGGAGAATAAATAAATATATTTGTTGCGCCTGAGGAAATGCCGCAACTAATTTTTATACCACAAACTGCTGCGTTTTTGGAGGGTTGGCCATATTTTGTGCAGTTTCCTTGCACCAGACAAATCACAGGCACAAAACTGCAGCTCCAAAAACTCCCAAACAGTCTGTAGGAACACCGTGCGGGCTGCCATCTGCATTTACAGTGGGAGGCCAGCATAGAGACAAGTGAATAGGTGGAAACTCTCGCTCTGTTGGTGGTGTCACCACCACACACAGCTGCACTGACCAGATGTGATTGTGCAGCACAAAATGATGGAGGGGGTTGTTTTGAACACAACTGGTCACACTGGCTCTGAGCCAAAGACTCTTTCTTTCCACCTCTCTCCTACACCCTCCCCCCCTCCGCTGCATTTGTGCACCACAATCCCCTTCATATGGATTACTAAAGCTATAGGTTGTATGGATTAAACATGATGGATATGTTTGCACGCATTTTCCTAAAGGGCGTATTATGATAAGTAAATATGGTTCTGTTGGTTTTTATTTTGTCCGGAGAAAAATCTGTTCAAACACTCCCAAGTTTTTGGGTTTAGTTTTTGGATTTTAGGTTAGAATTAACATGTTTAGGTTTGTGTGTGTGTGCGCGTGTGTGTGTGTCCTCTTGCATGCTTGATTAAATGGATGGCATATCCATTAGGCCCCACAGAGGAAATGATGTAATCTACAGGAATTGTAGGATGACATCACCATGTAGCCATTGTCTTGCATTGACTGATAGTACAGACACACATTACACACATGTCCTCTTAAAATTAAACACAGCAGTTCAAAGAAAGTGATTAAAACCAGTAAAATTGTTTCTCAAGGCTCTACCTGGATAAAATCAGAAGAACATCTGGGTGTTGGATTATATTAAGCTGAAAAATTCATTTAAAAAAGGGCTATTGGACTGTTTTCTTCCCAATTCCCCATCAAGCCTGTTATTCAAAATCTTAGTAAATCCTTTTTCTCTGAGGATAAAGGGTCAGCGAGAGGGGTCCTGTCTGACTTATAAAGAGCCACAACAGCTAAAAAGAAATCGCAAGCAAAGCTAAAGGAGGATTAGTCAAAGGGATCCTTCACTTACTCAGTGGAGCTGAAACGATAAGTCGGTTATTGACAGAAAAACGTGTTCTGATAAGCAATGAATCAAAGCAAAATGATCTGATTTGTAAGGATTTGTTGCTTCCTTCATCATATGGGACAGTAAACTGATTATCTCTGGACACAGAATTTGAAGACTCAGACTCAAATTTGACATTTCATGGACTAAACAGTTGCAGCCCTACAGTTTTCAGACACAACTCATAAAGTCAGTTGTGAGAACAATCTTTTTGAAGTGTCTGATCCTTGGCTTTGTGTCCCCTCACCTGAGCATCGCTTCTGCAGGGACAGGATCTCCAGGTGGAGGCCGTGGAGCAAAGTGAGGTGCTCCTGCCTCAGGAACACCACGCTCCTCTCCACACTCTCTATCTGCCGAGACAGGCTGTTCTCATCCCCCATGGCTGAGTCTGGAGACAGAGGGAGGAGAACCAGAAAGGAAGAGGAGGCTGATTGATTTTGTGTTTACTCCAGCAGCAGCAGCAGCAGCAGCAGCATCCATCTATTATCAACATTTAAAAAAAATAAATTATAACTTCATATCACACTGTGAAGCTGCTAAACTTTCTCTGCTTGTGTCAGCCACAAAAAAAAAGAAGCTGTGAATTGAGGTCATGCTGGAGCAGCTATAAATAAGGTATTGATGAGGAGAGAAAGCAACAGAAAATGAGAAACCACGTCAAGATGCAGTGAAATCGACACAAGGTTTGCATTAGATAATAATCGACGAGTGTTACCTTTAAATTGAGGTTGAAATTGAAGAGATTTGATTCGCAAGCGTTATAAAAACGTCCTCCGTTCCGCGCATGCTGGCCTCCAGAGCTGCTCCAAATCCCGTCGGCTGCGGCAGTCACCCAAACACATCTTATCTGGAGCGTTAAAGTGCTTTTCAGCAGCATGTGACGCCGTTTGATTAGAGGAGGAAGAGGCTGGATGGCTGCGCACAAATGCAAAACCAGCAGCACCGTGCATGGCACCGCGCTCCTCTGGCACAGACGCTCCTTCCTCCCGCAACATCTGCGTCCAGCATCAGCGGGGAGATGATGCTTTCAGAGCCGTCGATACGA
This sequence comes from Stegastes partitus, assembly GCF_000690725.1. Lineage (NCBI taxonomy): Eukaryota > Metazoa > Chordata > Actinopteri > Pomacentridae > Stegastes > Stegastes partitus. Next base: position 140,723 of record NW_007579209.1, read on the forward strand.
AAAGCCCGCGGGGGGAAAGTGCGCAGTCCATTTTTTTTTCTCTCTTTTTTTTTTTAACATGCGCACCTTTTCTTGCTCGCCCACCGACTGAGGCTCCGGGCTGCTGGATGAGCTGGGAAATGATGAAAACAAGCCATCGTGATGAGAACACGCGAGAACATCGTACGACAGAGTCAGTAGTCAGCTGATTGGAGGACTGAGCGTCGACGCTGTGGAGGATCGATACGGATCTGGTGGGAGTACAAAGGAAAACTCTGAAGTTTAACGTGTGGTTGGGAAATTACAATAATGAATCTCAAACCACGTGATCAGAAAATTTTAAATCCTACTTATTGCAAATCTGACAAGTTATACATCTTAACGCTCTGTACATTAATAATGGTGCGATTCCAGCACCACGGACAGAGTCTGCTGCAGTGGTTCTCAACATGCGGGGTGCGGACCTCACAGGGCCTTATGGTAACTGTCCACAGGGGCATTTCCGAAAATTGGAGGCTTGATGCTCTTCAAAACAGAATTGGTCCCCAACAGTCACTCAAACATTGGCTGCATCTGATTGGACAAAGCTTCACTCTTCTGCATCTGATTGGACTAAACATAACTCCTCTGCTACAAACGCGAGCAACATGGCGGTTTACTTTGAATCTTTTTCTTTTACTCCGGAAACAATGTGTTTCTTAAAACACAAGAAGCAAGGAATAAGCTATGCAGTTATTGAATCTGCCCTCATTTTAAATTATCAGTGGTTCATTTAAAAGTTTTATGAAATTTTCGCAAGGCCTCAGACCCCAGCTTGACACCCCTCATTTGCATGAAGTACCAGAGACTTCAGCTTTATGCAAATGAGGAGTGGGCAATGCTACCTCCCCGACTTGTGGAACGCACTACATCGCTATCACAATGCAATGCAGCGTGTTTTACGTAGACAATGTACAATAATGGTACATGTCCACAAGATCCGTTTCCACTTCGACACTTCAAATGTCAATAGAATCTGTGTTTCTAGACAAAAGGTGTGGCTTGGCCATTCCTCATTTGCATGAAGCTGATTTCTAGTCTACTTTATGCAAATAGTACTGTAAGCAAAAGCTTACAAACAAGTCACCACGTTGGTCTGATTTGAAATCCAGGAGCAGACAGCCTACATGAGTGAAAAGTTTGTCCAATCGGATGCAGCCAATGGTTGTGCATTTGTAGCTGTGAGGGTGAAGACTGTGTTGGATTCCAGCTGAAGAGCACATCTGACATTGCCAAGTTGGTTGCCAATCAGGACTCTGTTGTAGTACAGGCTGAAAGAAAAAAGAAAAAGTACATGATGTGGAACACATGCTATGCAAGTAGCCATGCAGTGCACTCTGGTAGCAGTGCGATGCGTTGCCAGAGACCGGGCGTCTCATTAACTGCTCCTAATTTGCGTGTCTCGGCTACTTTATGCAAATTAGTAGCATTCAATTGCTACTTGAGGTTTTTAAAAGCTCCAGAAAAACCTTTAAACAAGCTATTCGTTATTTAAACTGAAGATGTATTTAGCAACTGCAACATGGCTCAAATGTTTTTAGAAACTGTTTTTGTAATACAAATGGAAGTGAGCCACCATGTTGCCCCTGACTAAAAATCCAGGAGCAGAATCTGTGTATGTGTGTGTACTTCTGATCTGCTTCAGACTTGGCGATTGTGTTGCAAGGAACCCGAGTAAGTGCAGCGTCAAGTTTAAAGTCAGTCAGATGAACTGTGCATGAGGCATGAAATAAACTCAATGTAAATTAAATTCAAATTTCCGGTAAAAGCGTATTTCCATATCAAACGTAGAAACTTTGACAGTTCATTCAACTGCAAATCTTTTCCCCTTGTTTAGATTAGTGCTCAGATGAACATACTGGAGTACAAACACAACATTTATTTCTTTGCTCTTTATTATCACGTTAAACAAATAATGTTATCATATAAACATATGAATTGGAAATTTAATTACAAAACAATTTCTGCCAAAACATGAAAAAATAAAACTGTTATATGTACACTGCTATATATAAATGTGACAGTTTGATGCGCCAGAGAAAGCAGATGATTTTACTTTCAGAACTTCGGTTGATCTTGATTGCTTCAATACAGTATTTCAGGTCTTTTTTTTTTTGAAGTCCTCAACTAGCTGCACAGTATCAATAGTCTCCACTGTGGTGATTTCACCAGTGACCAACAAAAAAAAAAAAAAAAAAGAAAGAATGTAATTCTATAGTAAGCATGATCTGTTGTTGGTTGTGATAGAGAAACATGTATTTCCTCATTCTCTAATAACTAAAAGATGAGGACCGATACAGTCAACCACCACATTTATTGTGCATGATGAGGAACGTGAGGCTGTATGGCAACATAAGTTCCTAATCACTACCACTTTCTCTGCAACTACATCCAAAAATTGTTGTCCTTGTGTCCACCAGTCACAAATAAAAAACCAAAGCATCATCTTGAGGCTTTGGTTCAGTCATGTTTGGAAATCCAAGTGATACAGGTATCAAAAAGTGTAAGAAGTGGAGTGCAGAAAGCAGCACAATAGCTTGTGTTTTTTTGTTTGTTTTTTGGCCGATGTCCAGGAGTGTCTTTAAGACGATAATAAAAGGTGGCGTCTGGACTTGGCTCCTCGGTTTTAAGCACACAGCAACATAATGAACAAATTGCATCACATATGCATAACTCCATTACAACATTACGGCCTTATACAACACATTCACAATATTAAGCTTGCTTGTTAGACAAAACTTCAATTGCCACCAGCTGTCTTCACTACAACCACAAAGCTGCTCTAAAATATGAAACAAAGCAAAATAACATTCACAATAGAAATTCAAAAAGGGAGCTATGCTAATCTTTAAACAAAAGACAGGTAATAAAGCTTCATAAAACAACACTGTCTGCTTCCAAACAGTGTTGTTTTATTAGTGCAGGGATTTAAATTAGCAAAATGGTTCAAATTGTGGACTGGTGCTGTTACTTCATCAGCTCCAGCTTTAAGTGCTCGCATCAGATTTTATAACTTGGGTGTGATGTTTCCTTTGAACTGACAGCAAGTCTGTACAGTTGACATTCTGAATGTGCTGCTGTGTTTGTAATGTGGTCGGGCAGTTTGGTTTTAGGCTGTGAACTTCAGCAGATTCAAATTGAGATGACTAAGAGCTCGCCCTCACAGAGAAAATTGTATCTGGTAAAAAAAAAAAAAAAGTGGCAAAATGCCCTCCAACATCACTTACATGATCACATCAGCTTCACTAAAAATCATCATATTCTTTTACGACAGGAAACCTCATTGAACATTGTGTTCATTTCATCTTTAATCCACCACTTATTTGTGGCACAAATAAATTACAAAAATAAACAATTAACCAATCAAACACGGATTATACACACACAAAAAAGCAACGACGCAAAGAAAAAAAAATGGCATCAAATATTTTCATGACATATAAGGACTGTGACGTTTTAAATCGAAAGACTAGGCAGCCGTGTGTGTAACAGTTTGCTGTATTCACAGATCTCAGACCTGTTTGTTCCAGCGCACACCTCAGGAACTTCTCCGCATCTATCTGTGCACGCAGGCAAATTCCGATTGAAGGCAAGGATGGCACAGATGTAGAAAAAAAAGTTAGACAATACAAACATCTCTGGTGGTCTTGGTGGTGTTGAGGTCACTGAGGTGATGTTAAGGAATATGCTGTCCTCCATAAGCTACACGAAGAAGGGCAACTCCTGCCTGTCTGAAAGCTCCTACTGCAGACTGTACACATCACAGTATGCTAGAGGAATATATATACACTTTATGAAAATATTAATGGCAGTTTGTTATACAGCACTGTCTACATTGTTTTACTCGTTTTGTTTTCCTGTCATTTCATATGGTTCAAGTGTACTCATAAAAGCAGCAGCCAGTCCAGCACACAGTCTACAACACAAGTGAGCAGCATCACCTTAATGTTCAATTATTCAAAGTTGTGTCGCCCCTTAATTATTGCAGTATTTCTGTGTTGAAAAGTAGAGTATTTCCTTGTATGAAAAGCCAAAAACAAACGCGTTGTAAAAACTAAATTGAAAATACAGGCCCCAAAGCAGAAACTCAGTGCAACAAATGTAAACACACCTGTAATCACCAACACAAAACTGGGTACAACTATGATTTCCAATTAGCCTAAGTGTATATAAATGGTTAAAATTTGGCCTGTGAATGCAAGGACAGTCTCAGTTTTGAAACTATGGGCTGTGTCTAACTGTACATCTGCATCATGGCTCCACATGGGAAAAGAATAGCCAGTGGAGCAGAAAATCTGACACATCTGAAGTGACACCAGGGACAGCGGCACTACTGATGAAAAACAGATGGACAAGTGCTACAGACTTGACAGAGGGGTTATCAAAGGAAATCTGAGTGTCTGTGACAAGCTCAAACTGTTTGAGGGCAAAATGTCAACCTCCATGGACGGCATTTAAGACGAAAACCCCTTGCTTGCTGTCTGGCACTTTACTCCAAGATGAAGATTCGCTAAAGAACATGCAAATAAGCCCAGTGAATGCTGGGAGCACATTCTTTGGTCAGATAAGACCAAAGTGGATTTGTTTGGCTCAGATGCATGTTTTGCACACATCTGACCAGGACTTCCACAGTGAATGCATAGTCCCTACAGTGAAGCACGGTGGTGGAAGTGTAGCGATATGGGGCTGCATGAGTGCAAAAGGTTATGTTTATAGATGTCACCGTGAATGCTCATGTGATATATCAAAATACTGGCTGACAAGATGACTCCTGAGCTGCAGAAACTTCACAGAAGAGAAATATTCCAGTACTATGCTATATTATCTAAAAATAACGGTGGACATACAAAGTATTGAAAAACTAAAAGATTAAGCTTTTACTCATGAAAAGACTTGTTGCACAGAGTCCCTGTATTTTTAATATAATAAATCTAAGCTGTTAATTTTAATTTCACAAAGGAGCCAACACCCTACTGTTCCATGTAGAAATGATGCAATTACTGAAAGGTGATACAATTTTGAACCATGTGACATGTAAGTGATATGACACAGGGGTGATCTCACTTCTGTTGTAAACTGTATCTGAAAGCAACTGCTGACGGACAGTGATGTCACCGGTGATTGCTGATGGGAGGTCGGGTGGGACCCTCTCTCCCTTTTTGCTATTGCAATTGATCCATGAGCTAATCGAGTCAGAATCTACTCGGTGTAGTTTTGTTCCTCCAAGATTCACTGACACAAAGATCTGGTTGGCGGACAGTGCCGTTGCCATACTTGCAGGGCACAAGCTTTTTAAGGGTTGTACTGTGTAATTCCAATGTATGTAAACCCTGATATCCCTGATTTATTCATGTTTTTCCAAATTCTCATAATACAATTTGGCAAAACATACCATTGTTAGAATTGTTTGGCTATCGAATATCATGCTGTTTTGAACTATGTCATTAAAGTAAAATCTGTTGTTTTATTTTAATTTAGTATTCATTCCTCAATCTATTCTCTTGCTAAATGAGGATTTGTATTTGTAGGATTTCTTCAGTCTACACAGACAAAAATGTTCTCGTTATTTATCATTTTCTTCGCTAACAACAAAAAAAACAAAACAAAACTGCCAAGCACTGACAGCAAAGCTTGTGTTAGAAAGAGGCAAAGAACTGTTACAAGTCCTCTGAGGTAGCAGGCGGTTTTTAGATGAGGAGATTTGGTGGAAAAGACATTCACCACTGCAGTGCGAGTGTTAAACATGAGAGTTTCGATTCCACGGAGTAAAAACTCTGTGGAAATGTAAAACTCTGAGATTTTAAATATCCCAAAACAGCATAACGGGTATATAACATACATAGATACATATATATATATATACATATACATATATATGAATAAAAGGTTATTATCATAATGCATCTTAAGATCTATTATATATACTTTCTGTTTCCCATGGCTTTATATGTGGGTGTTGGAGGGTTGCTTTTATGAACAGTGTGTCTTCACTTATCAGCTACATTTTAGTATAGATTTATCTGAAACACCCTGTGGGATAATAAGGCGTTAGGTGTCTTTTTACAAGGCCTCTTAGTGTTCAGGTGACGATGCCTGTAGCACACACGCGCACAAGCCAAACCTATCAAAACTACAACTGAAAGGGAAAGTAGCTTTCAGCATTACGGATGTGATCAGTATTTGAAATGAAGCCTTTTGATTACAGTTTAAGTACCTGTACAGTATAAGAGATCCACAGATTCCTCTGTCTCCCAGCTATGAATATATTTTACACACAGGCAAAACAGTACCAAATCTCAACCACAGGGCGTTAATATACAGTAACGAGTGTGTGTGTGTGTTTTTGAATCTAATCCTTCTTGTGTCTCTTCCCATTCCTCCTCTCTACATCTCTTTCTCTTTCTTCGCCTCCCGAGTGCTGCTCTTTAAAAAGTCGCTCCTGAGCAGCCGACAGAAGAGGACAATATTCATAGCGGTCATGATGGCCATACCCACGCTGCCCAGCGTGTAAGCCAGGAGAGGAACCTTGTCCCTGTTGAGCACCAGCCAGCGGGTCATCCAGGCCAGCGTGTTGATGCGAAACACCACGTATGTTCCCAGGTTGATCATGCTGTTGATGCGATACTGTGTACCTTTGGCAATGTTGGACATGCGCAGCATCTGCCTGAGGTGGAGGAACACAGAGTTTATCTCCACCAACAGGGCAACCACGGCAAAGCCCACGTAGCGGCATGACACCACAGAGAGGCCGAAACAGGTGATCACCTGCAGGGGAAGACAGAGAGGAAGAACGTTACAATAGCTGTGACAGAGCATTCAGAAACAAACTTTGTGAGTCAATTATGTTACTAGGCAACCATGTGAACCCCCAAACCTGCTGGTGGGGTATCAAGAAAAAAATAAAAATAAAAAAATGGAGACAATGACACCATTTATCAAAGCAGGAAACTGTAACTTAAGGACTTTGACAGTCCTTGAAGTACTCATCTGTGACATGTTGTTCTGATACAAAAATGAACCAAATCTAAGCTTAAAATCCTGACATTTGATTAAAATGGCTTCATTTCATGCATCTCATTTAAAAATTCACCAAAAAAAAAAACTGCAAAGCACTTAAAATTATGTGCTACAGAAGCCAAGAGGTCATCAGTGACTTGGCTGCAACCAACAGTTACATGACAACATGTAGTGTCTTTTCTGAACTGTTACAAACTCAAAGTGTTGTGAAGTTTAAAAAAGAAAACAACATGACTAAAAGACAAAACTATATAAAGTAATAGGATAACTTAATGTACAACATAATAATAGATGAGGTCAGGCTATGTTTACATGGAAGTCATGTATGGAAACAAACTGATACCGTAAATAGTAAAATATTAAAGCCTGTGGAGCCCCCATTTTGTTTCACTGTATTGGTAGCAACTGTGGACACTTGGAAAAATGTTATGCATGCTGATTGTAGTTTTGTTCTTTTGTTTTATTTTTTTTTTCCAATTTCGGTAAAATAAATAAGAAATTCAACTTTAATTTTAAAAAATTATTTATGGCATTATAGCTGTCATAATGCAGAGACGTGCTTTAGTTCTCTCTTCTTCTAAACAGGGTTGTGCTGTTTCCATAGAGGTGCAGGACTTTATACTGCAGTGAAAAATGAGCCGACTGTAAATAAAAAAAAACACGTCAGGAGCAAAAACGCAGCCAGAGACTGCTTGGCGTTCAGAGGATTAAATCTTTGGATGATCAATGTTTTATTTGCTTTCATGTAAAAACTGCTCTTACTGCTGACCTGTTAATCAGTGCAAAGTGTGAAACTCTTGCCAAGATTAGGTAATGGTTATCTCACCCTATCATCAGATTCTAATGCTAAGAAGGTGATGACGTTAACTTTTACATGTACTTATTGCTGCTCTTCCTGTGATTTCTTCCAGCGCTGTTGTCTAAATGCTATCCTTCACCTCTGACAGCATTTCATTTCATAACCGCGGGGAAAGTGGCCCCTCCTTCAACTCATTTCTGTTGAGCAGTGCTTATGAAAGTCTGTGATGTAACTAACTGATAAACTCCACAAGGTGGCAGCAACCTCTTTCAAAACCAGACTGAAAACAGTAGACAATTCAACAACTCCTTACTGCTGGCATTACACCAAAGAGTTACTGGGAAAAGGATTATAGAAAGTATGGGATATGTTGTGACAAAAATAGAAAGCTGTTGTCCAACTCATAGCAGCTGTGTTTCAGGTATAAAATCTGGTTGACAGAAATGTGTTTACACCAAAACAGACTGTTCAGCCAGCTCTCCGCGGGGGCTGGCACCCACCAGCACCGCCACATTCACCAGCTTCCATCACACACTCGGAGCTTGTACTTTCAGACTTTGTAGCACCCAAACTGGCATGTTTATTCATTATCCTTCAGGACCCTGACACCCATTGGCAGGTTTTAATGGTGTGTTATCTTCTCTTTTATTCAAAATCACAAAAATTACACCATTAATCAGAGCCAAAAATTGTAAAAACAAAAAAGAAATTGGGGGTTTTCTACTTTCAGATGGTCCTTGAACTACTCATCTGTGCCTTTTTGTTGGACAACTAAATCCAAGTGTCAAATCATGACATTTCATCATTTTACTGTACATTTGCCAAAAATAAACTGGTTGCAAAAACCAGAATCCCCCCTGTGTTTCTCAATGATATCAGGAAGTCATATCTGACTCAGCTGCACCCGACAATCGCATGACAAAATATTCAGGGGCTTTTTGGCTGAACTGGGCTAAACTGCAGGCAGTGTTTAAGCGGAACAGATCGAAGATAAACAAGAAAACAAAATGAAAACGTAAGCAGTTAAATATCTACATGTAGAGTCACTCTGAAAAACACTGTACCTGTTGATTCCAGACTTTCCCAGTTTTCTAATGATATAGGTTATATTAGAACTGTGTCAAATTGAACAAAAGACATTCTTGAGTTCTCTCTCCACCTAGCCAGGGTTGCTCTGTTTCCACAAAGGTGCAGGACTTTATATTTCTGTGAAAATGAGCCCACAGTGTGTAAAAATGTGGCAGGAGCAAAAAAAATACATCCAGAAAGAGCATGTGGTTTAGGGGGTTATTAAACAATGGTGGCAGTGGAGGGGAGACGGTGAGTGAAGAGCACTAGCAAGTGAAGTCTCTGATTAGTTGCTACAGGTCATGGGATGCAGTGTGGTGTGAGAGCATGAACTTTAGCATCAGTCACGGCTCAGCTGGTGCATCTTGTGGTTGTGCATTGTGTTTGACGAGACGTCACAGGATGCCCTCTCAGATGCAGCAAGAACTCATGGGGCAAGCAGTCGTAGGTTTAGGTAACAAGGCGTGTGAGGAAAGTCGACAGCAGCTGTCAACACCGTCACTAACTGCACATGTTTAGTGTTACATTATTAGGCAACACAGGGCCCCACAGTAGCTCACAGCAAATAAGCTTCACTATGCAATCTAAAAAAAAAAATCCTCTCAAGGATTCAAGTGTTAACCAAAGCAGAAACTCTGACCTGTAAGTGATGCTGAAGATCACCACAAATAATCCAAATAATAATTTGAATGCAGCTTGAGCACACCCACCTACCTTCGACACCGCCAAAACACTGTAAACCTAGTTGCATTACTGGAGTAACTAAGCCAGACATGTTCGAACTGGACACAGTTTATGAAGAACAAAAGTGGATTGCACAAGGTCGCTTGCAAGTCAGCGTAGCAGGTAATGTAAGTTATGTATTGCACATAATGATATCTGAAAGGGTCAGTCTCTCATATATGATTTGTCTGATTGAAGAGTGTGAGGAGAAACGCTCAGAAGAAGACCATATTACTGCAATAAGAGCAACTTTCTTATTGCTCACCATTCGGAACAATTTGACTGGTTTGATATTTTAACGATTTGTGTATTTCAGTCAGTAGTTTTTGTTTCAGCCATAATTTACACAGTGCATTTTCTGTTTTTTGGTATTCTCGTGTTTTTCTGCTACTTTGTCTTCACAGAGAAGTGATTTGCCTCTTTTAATGTAAAATTTTCTTTCTATTCCTTCTGTTTAATGGCAGTGTTCTGTTCCGTTATTGGGTTTCTGCTCATTGTCACTGTCTCACTCGGATCTTTCCTCCTCATGGATTGGATTTCCACAGTCCACTTTTCTAACTTCTGTTCCTGCTCAATACATTTTTTTGTTTGTTCGTTGAACTTCTCCAGTTCATCATCTACGGTTTGTATTTCAACTTTGAGTGATGGAGCTCGTTTTTTTTTTTAAATTTTCCACAGCTCTCTCACACTTCTCTTTCATTTCAGCTGTCTTCTGAGGTCCGTCCTCTTGGTCTTTTGAGAATCTTGTGAGCTCTTCCACCTCCTCCTACAGCTGCCTGCATTCCTCCTTAGCCTCTGCTTTCAAGTGTATTACAGCCAATTCATGCTATTCTTTCAGTTTGGTCACAGTTTTGGTGTGATGTGACTTCAAAGTATCTAACTGCTCCTCGTATTTTGAGCTGACTTCAAGAGATGAGTTTTGGGACTTTGTTGAACCTCTGAAGCTGTTTCTCTTGTGGCCTTACGGTCTCTCGGAATTCCTTCCCCTCTCTTCGAGCAGCTTTGTTCTCTTCCTGGAGAAGGGTATTTTTATCCCTAAGGGACTCTATTTCCACCTTCAGAAAAAAAACATCTTTCTCCCCCAATGCCCTGATCCTCTCAGATTTCTCTTTCCGTCAGTTCAACAACCACAAGTGGAATTTGCGAGCCTTTTTTTTCACTTGTTTTGTGTCCATACGCTGTTTTTCAATGACCAGATCTTTGAAAACAAAAAATTCATTACCAAACAGACTAACATGGAATCCCACCAGCAGCCAATATTCGGAAATATCATTAGGACAAGTTAACAAGGTTAAAAACTTGATTTGCATCAGGGGTGGTCTTTAGAACAAACAGCTGCTCTAAAATCACTATAAATTCTTCAGCTAAACAATAAAAACATTTGTTGTCTATTCTCACTCTCTCACTCTCTCACTCTCTCACTCACTCACACGCACATGGAGTAATTAGAGTACAAATTAAAGTCTTCACCTGTTGTCCGGTTATAATGACAGTAACTACAAGCAATTACTCAAACAGTAACACTGACGACAGCGAAACCACTTCATTTAGCAAAACAAACAGCCTCCCTCATCAGAGTCATCATGTTGAGAGGGAAACACGACGCAGGTTTTTTCAGTACAAAGAAAAAAACCAGTGCGCACACACACAGGCACTCACAAATAGGTGAGTTCACGGTGCAGTGTTGGTGGATCACTCTGCTGCGACATTCCTCTGTGGTAGGACAGGTGTCTCTATGAGGTGCTACTGATGCTGACTCTGAAAACCTCCTGGACAAACAAGGTGTGTCATGACACCCTGTTATCAAAGTCATTGAAGCAGGCCACAGCAAACAAACAATCAAACTGGTAACTATGGTTTTTCTAATCACTGGATAGGTAAGCAACGATAACTCAACTTTTTTTCAATGTCTCTTTTAGTGACTTTGCTGTCAGAAATGGGACCTAATAATCAATGTACCATCTTAGCACACTTCTACAAAGAAAAACAGAAGGAGGAGATCCTAAAAATTGCAAGTTTTCAGTATCTGTAGTGGAAAACGTTAAAGTCAGTTTGCATATCTGTATTTTGTTTCTGGGTTAGACTGAAATAACATGAGATCCAGAAGTCTTTGTTTAGGACAGAAACAGAACACCGTCATGCTGAAGACTAGTATGCTTTGTTGTGACTTCTCAGATCCTCTCTGTTGGGACAGATGTGATAGCACACAGCCAAGAGACAAGTCAGGATGAGATGGTACAGACAGATTCTTATCATTTAAGCGCACAGGACACACTGTGCGTCAGGGAACATTTATTACTTTACTGGTAAAAGCAAGCACCCAACATACCTAACATACAGAGTGCTGACTAGAAACGTACAATTTATGCATACACACATGTATTGTGGTATAGCAACAACAACATGTGGTTTTCCACTTGTAAAAACACTCACTGACATTGGCTTAAACCCAAAGCAAAGAACCCAGGAAGTCTTGGGACCACTACCTGTTAACCTGAACACTCAAAAACAAGACCATGCACTCTGATTAACCATTGAGAGCAACCGATTACACAAACACCAAGGCCAGACCACAGCTTCAAAACATCAACCAGTGGTCTTTAGCCTGACTCATCTACAGTTTAGTCTGATGCAGGCAGATAAAAAACAACAGAACACGTGACTACAGAGGTCAAAACAAACCCTTATACAATCCCATGATGAGAGAGCGATAAATTCTGTAACAAAGACATATTATGTTACACATTAGGTTGTAAAGTAAGTGGAAGCATATAAAAACCCTACTATGCTTGTACAATGTATAAGATACTTTCTGAGGTTATTTAATGTGAAATGGAGCATTGCTTTGAACGTGTGTCTAGTTTTACGGTTGGCTCTCTTTTATTGTCCAGTGCACACACCTAATCTTGGTATGGACATAGATAGTGGAACACCTCACAGAGTCACAAACTTCTTCACCTCAGTAATATTTTATCTTTTCAAAGATACCGACAGTAAATGCACAAGACAAGTGGTGAACCATAAACAGCAAGGTGTGCAAAAATGCTACCAGAAATGTTACTGAAAGCTGATCTGACCACACCAGGTCATCATCAGGTGACAAGGCAGTCAACCAGATACGAGCAGCACGGCCAAAGCTGACCCCGGTGGGGCTTCTTTTAGTCATCCATAAAAATTAGAGGCCAACTCCCATTTCCAATACAACGCTCAGGGGTAATCCCCCCCCAACCAGACCCAGATTAACACGATGGAATTGATCCAGCATTAGCTGGATCTGACACAGTAAGCTCTGCTGAAACTTGGCGTTTACACTCAGTAGCAGAGCCAGTACTGTCCAACTGGAAGCTTCAGTGGACAGACAGAAACACAGATGTATGACCTCTGTCACACCCAACATGAATACCAGGAGTTTAACCACAATGGAAGGATGATACGAATCAATTCAAAGTGGTGCCACAGCAACTACACTCAGTGTTATCTAAGCCACCAAAATGCATTGTTCGATTTATTTTCCCCCCTTTCTTCATTAAGATGGGAAAATGATTGAAATGTTGTCTAATATGATAGTGGGTTTAAAAATTGAAAATGTAATGTACTGCTCTTAAATTTGAGGAGAATTATGTGATAAGATTGACCTTTCCATAACAGCTAATGCATTTTGTGGGATAAATGTTTTGCCAGCTATTTTTTTTAAGTTCTTTAAATTACGTTAAGTTCACAGAATGTTCAAAAATAAATCAATCTGAATATTTTACCAACAAGGCAGAGTTCATCTGCTGAAAAAGATATATACCTAAAGATAATATAACCTACAGTTCCAAAACCGCCAAAAAAAAAACCAGACCTTGTGTTGAGCGTCTTCAACCAAGAGCTTTTTTTCAGAGCTCCGGAACAAACTTTCAAACTCAACTTGTAATTATAATAGTAAAATAAATATACAATTCAAGCTTACATTACAGTCACCTGTGTAAAATCCAGGCAAAGGGCTGAAAAACAAGGCAGTGTGAGTGTTTGTTCCCTTCATTTCTCCCTGTGGGCTCAATTAGATGCACTGTCAGACCCTGGTGAGAGACCTTTGCCTCGTCCCACTTTCAGGGGGAAACACGGTGCAAAGATAGTAGGCAAGTACACTAAATAGATGGCATGGAGATTCTGAAAAATAATACAACAACAAGCTCTGTCAACAAAAAAAGAATCCAACCCCTAAAAGAAAAGAGTACACTGAGCAGGTCAACCAAAAGGTGAGGTAAAGTTCACATGATAAGAAAGTCAATGTCAAGATGGCAGGATGATGACCTTTTGTGCCTGAACCACTACAGAAATTAACCTCTAAGGGTAGACCTTCAGGAAATCCTCGGTCAGATAAAAAGGGAGGTTTTTATCAGATATCAATGCAAAGACAGATAACACCTGAGATGCAAAATGGCTGCTTACCATGTTGAGATAACACCCAGAGGTAAACTTAGACTTAGATAAACTTTAACAATCCAAGCGCACAAAATACAGCAATATACAAAAAAATACGTTTCAAAAAAGCAAGCGGGGAAAAAATACCCAATACAAAGCTTTCCATATGTACAATTTACAATTTTACTTTTTTTTTGGGCCAAGCAAAGAAAGACGAAAAAACCCATACATATATACATATATATATATACATATATAATTTTATCATGTAACACTTGCGCAAAAATATGAGTGGAGGAGGTATCTGATGGCGAGGGGTGAACTGTTGTACACATGTATAGAGAACGGTGTAAATGAAGTCCTGCACCGTTCACTGTGACATCTGAGCTGGATGAGTCTGTTGGAAAAAGAGCTGCGCTGTCCCTCTATAGTCCAACAAGGGAAATCTCTTTCTGCTGAAAAAATACATTTTCTTCTATGTGCTGCTGCTTTCTAGTGTTGTACGTACAACTTATGTGTATCACAGAAGCACAATTCCAGCTTTAGTTTAGCTCGTAGTAATGTGCAGGTTAACATGCTGCACCCATGAACCACAATATGCAATGAAACCAAAACTACAACTCTCACATGCGATACTAGTAGGGGGTGGAGAGTGCTCAATCAGCCTGCAGAATTTTCAGAGGTCCGAAGTCAAAGCTGAGGGTCAATAACCTCTGTGGGAGAACCTGTTAAGCCTCTACCAGGCCAACCAGCTCTTACAATTAGTTTGACATTTCTTCAGCACTCATACGAATACATTCCTCTCACGCCCATACAGATGCAGCAGGTGTTCACATCCCCATGCATGAGCATTAAGGATTTCCCCGTCAAACCAGTTCCCCTGTCTCATAGCTCGCTAGGTAGCCCAGTCAGAGGAGTATTTCAGGTTTGGTACCGGCACAGCCCTTTTGTTACACTGTACAAAGTGAGTGTTGAATGATAAAAACGGAAATGGTACAGGAAGGTCATAACCCAGGAGGCTGAGATGAGCTTAACACCATCTTTATCAGGATGTGTGTGTTTGATGTTCACACTGCCTCGAGCATAGCAGCAGGGGTTAAAGGTGTCAGGGGGATGTCCCTTAACAGGTGGGTGGAGGGTTCAACATGAACAGACTTGGTGGGAGGTTAACGTCTAATTCTAATTCATTTATAAATATAGAGAAAGGCTAAGAGAAGACTAGATTTTTTTTAGCACTGATCTTGATGAAAGATGCACAAAATCCAAAACAAGTGAAGGTAAAACTGCGCAATGTTCCCCTGAGACTAAATGTGACCCATGTAAACAGTGACTGAGTCTTTATGTCTGCATTTAATAATCATAATGAATGAATGGAATTATTTACTGCCCCAAATGTCAAAACAGATAAATACATATATGCTACTGAAACATAAGCACTGCTACATTTTCTAAAAGTCCATTATTGGACAGGCAGTTATTGTAGGTCATAAAGGGGCAGGAAATAGCCTAGTGAGGCTGATGGAGAGGAAACTACTAGAGAGCAGTCCGGCCATCTATAGTAGTATGAGCCCTGTCAGAGGCTCAAAGTCTACAGCAGGAAATTGGAGGGAAGGATGTGCAGCTAGGAATCATGAGACAGTAATGTATGCACACATACATCCACATCCAAGCACAAAGTCCAAAGTCTGAGAAGGCACAACTATCTAGAGAACCAAAGAGCAGTGATCATAACTACTATCATGCGACCTGTGTTAACTCGGGTCAGCTGACATCAGGCCCCTTCAGCGCCTCTGTCTTACAGACATCAGCCCAGAAATTGAAGTCATGTGCACAAACACAATTACTTAGGTTAAGTATGATCAATTATGATTGTGTTGCTATTGATTTGTAAGCGCACGTGTGCTATTTCATGTACAGACCAATGACAATGAGCACTATTGCTCATCTTCACATGGAACATCAGGGTGGGGCTCTCTGACTGTTTGGTGAGCTTTGAATCTTGGGTCACTTGAGGTATTCAGGCACTGTGTGTGAAGGGAGGAGCAGTGGTTTGCATTGCCTCCACTCAGTCTCAGCCATTTCCTCGCTCCTCAGAGCTGTCACGGAGAGATAAAAGACCAATGATGCCTTCTCCGATGAATCTTAACACTCATTAAGACCAAGAGGCACCTCAAAGCTCTTAAGATCTGATAGTGTTTTCAGTTATTCATGGCTGGAACACGTCCTGCATTGTAATCTGAAACAAAGCAGAAAGTGTTAGCAGCCTGATACTGCGACATCTAAATAAAGGCAGAAAAGATACATATTCCTTAAAGAATGGAGCAATGGCACAAATCATGTTCCAGGTTTGTACCAGTATTGTGTTTCCAAAGTGGAAATCTTACAGGAGCAGTTCAGAATTTTGGAAAATATGATTACCGGCTTTCTCCACTGAGAGTTAGACGTGAAGATCAGCAGCACTCTAACGTCCGTACAGTAAATATGAAGCCACAGCCAGCAGCCGGTTAGTTTAGCTTGGCACAAAGACTGGATAGACAGGAAAACAGTTGCCCTGACTCTACAAGTATCTACACTCAGCTTTATTTTTTTTTAAAAACAAACAAAAAACACAATTCGGCATATTTACATTTTTGTTCTTGTACAGATTTACCAACAAGACATTACATGTTATCTGGTGAGCTTTTAGAGCTGCTGCTGATTGTCAGATTTAATTTCCTTTTGACAGAGTAAGGTTAGCTGTCTCTCCCTGTTTTCAATATTTATGTCAAGTTAAGCAAGCAATTGACAGAACAGATATGAGTTTGGTATTAATAACCCAATTTCCAAAAATGTAATTCTACAAATTATAGTATATAACATCCAAAATGTAGATTGATTGATTTTTAATACATAACGCCAACGCAGTCAGGAATTCTGGGTGGATGTCTGAAACAAGGGAAAAAACGTCCTAATTACTGGAGATATCAGAGGTCTGCAGTGAAATTTTAACACAAAAATACAACGAAACGGTTAACTCTGCTTACAACAAATGTTGAATGTAAGGTTGTTCCTACGCCACGCTCTCACATGCTTACACGCCCACACTGCTTTTGAAATCATACGCAAGTACTCTGGTATTCCCACAGAAGCTGGATCTCAGCCAAGTTAGTTCTTTATCTTTTTCATGCTTTCCTTATGGGTCACTAGGTGTGGAACCCAGGGAGAACAAATGCACAGCACCTCCTTGGCCACACCTTGCTTTTCAAAGATGACTTGGAGCTTACAGAGCGTCAACTCCCCCTAAATCCACTGATGGATGAACGCCTCTACGAACAGGATTCCTGGTTGTTATGCCAACTGGAACAAATGCCACTTCCTTTTTTTTTTTTTTAGGGCACTGTGCTTTTCCAGCCTCCAGCCTCTTTGCAAAGCATGGCACGTGTGTGTATGAGTGTGTACCACAATTACTCTCTTCTGCTGTCTGACTGCAGGCTGAGCACACAATAACATAAGGCTCACTCACACTTCAGGCTGATAACATCACAATCCTGATGCTTGATATGCCCCGTGATAGGAAAAATACTACTGCTGTTTTCCAAAAACAACTGCCTAAAAACATGTATACTTTTTAGTGTATTTGCTATCATTTTCCATCTTTGTGGCCACTATAAATGTTCATTATTTGAAGAAACATTCCTCAATTTGGACAGGCATGCATTATTCAAGCTTTTTCACTCCCAAATGCGCATAATGACGCACAAACTCATGCTTACAATTTGCTGCTGTGCAATTACATTACGTTAATCAAAAATATGAACCTGACTCATGTGAATAAATCATTCACACACAGTACATTTTCAGGCTTCTAATAGTGCTTCGTAGCAATTTCCCCGTGGTTGATTGAGGCAAGAAGATGCATCCATCAAATAGTGGTTATTTTGTTGTTTCTTTGCAATACAGGAGCGTGAACTGCCTCGGACGCAAAAACAATAGACAAGGAAATTCCTCAGTATTAGACAAACCATGAGGGGAGGAGTACCCCCCACAAAAACAAGACATAATACTACCAGCATGCGGCCGCCCTCATTGGTTTGCAGCCATGTGAGGGGGCGGCACAAGCTGCAGAGAGTAGGTGGACGAGTGGGGATGGGGGAGATGTTTGGAAGTCATACAAGAAGAACAAGGCAGCGTGTGTGATATATGGACTCGGGCTGCAGCACAGAAATGTTTTCAGGGGGAGCACACATTTGCAGAAGCCCTCTCAGGAAGTTGGAGTTTTTGTGTGTGTGTGTGTGTGTGTGTGTGTGTGTGTGTGTGCGTGTGTGTGTGTGTCGCTCATGGGATCCTGAGGTTCATGTGGAGACCAGATGTCTGTCCTCCTGTCTGAACGGGGGGACTCGTGGGGTTTCCCGCCAAAAAAAGATGTGAATGAGAAACACACACACACAGATATATCACAACCTCTCCTGACCAAACAAAGTCATGTACACACTCCATTGTCTTTTCCGATGTGTCTCAATGTTGGCCTGACATTGTTGTCTTTGCATTGCTCAAGCTACCAAAGCTCGCTCGGCTAACTGCATTACTACAATTTTTGCAAAAACAAAAAGGAGGTTCCAGCAGCTCATGGTTTGCAAACTTAGTGATGACAGGCAGAGAAGTGAAACCTCGTTCCATGTCTCACGCCAAAGTGTGGTTCAAAAAGGAGGAGCGGCAGAGCCCACAGGCTGTGGATGGCTGGAAATATGTCTGTGCCCCAGCGAGCAAAAAACCAAAACATACCATACATACTAAATGAGCTGCCGCTGCTATGAAATATTCAAGAGGTTCAAGCTGCTTTGAGCATGAAACGAAAACAGTCACAACAAAATTCCTGTTAAAAGTTCTTGTCAATGCAGGATTAACCACTCGAGGAAGTACTGGATGTACTATGTCTGGATAAACAGGGATAACTTAGCAACAATAATGACTTTAAACCAAATGAGACTTCAAGGACTACAAATTCTGCAGTCACATTGGGCCTCCTTAGACATCCGGTGGCTAGTAGAAGGAACAACTGAAGTGAGGAAAGAGCTAATAGAGTAAATGACAGAAACAGACCTACAGGTTTATCAGGTTGTACAGAGTTGAAAGACATAGTGGGTCTGTGGCAGACATGGAGTTCCAGTAACATGTGCTGTGACACCAGTGACAACCAAATACAGTATGTTCACGCTTCTAAATGTGACATTCCCTGCTGGCTACGTGAGATTGCTTCACACTCCTCCCACAAATATCTATTCTCATTCCTGGTAAACTGAGACAAGTTCCTTTCGTATCTGAGGTTGGTACTCGGTGA
>NW_007579209.1:160501-172783 GCF_000690725.1 Stegastes partitus
TATTCGATAACACTAATGCAAATATCAAAGGTGATGAAATGGTAGAAATCTAAGTTCATCATCGATATTTAGGAGCCCATATGTTTGCTTCAGATTTGATGTAGATGAAGCAGAAAGGAAACAACGATGAATCTCCAGTAGCCAATTAACCTGTGATGCCCTTATCTGCTGTAGAGGAGAATTCGCTTTGGCTCCTCTCTGCGAAGATAACTACATTTTGCCTAATGAGAGAGGGGTGAGAGACATTTACGGAAGAAAACAGCAAACATGCTGCAAAACCCCGTGAGAGGGCAAAGAGAGAGCAGAGGGGGCAAAACGGATTCTTGGTGTTTCCACTGTGTATCATCAATTAAAACCTCAAATGAGAACATGGGATTTACACACTCACATGGTTTCGTTCTTCTTGGAAAAAATTATCTGCCCTTCTGCCTCTGTTTGGCATCCTTTACCTCTGGCTTGCAAATTTAATTGCAAGCTCACTATTTCCAAGAGTCATGGGCAAATGAAAAAGGCTTAACATGGAGGTGGGGAATTGTGTTATTTCGGTGCTACAGTAACTATTCTACAGTTAGTTCAGCTCAAACAATGACAAAAACTACTTATTTTTTTAAATTACACATTTCTTAAATGCCCTCTATGGTGAAAATCTTTTTTTTTTCTTCTTACCTTTTTAACATGTTTGTATAATGTTTTTTTTATCTGCAAGAAAACACATTACGAGCAAAATAAGCAGTCAACGTCATGGCTGAGTATTTTTACTTTGAAACTGCAGTGTGCTGATAGCTGTATCAAAAAAGCGATTCAGGCTTCCGGGGATTCACAAGTAACAAATCTGTGTCATTGTTCTTGTTCTTGCGGGTTCCGGTTAAAACATGTTTGGCTGAATTAGTCTGATTGTACAACTTGCCATTGGGTAGCGTGAGACAGTTTTACAGTGTTTGGACTGAGCTGTAGGTGAACTGGAGTGCACAAGCTGCAGTGAGTAGGGAGGGATGGGTGGAGATAGATGCAGGGACTTTATAGATCTGCACATTTTAAAGGAAGTAATGGTGTAGAGTTACATTTTGGGGCATTTTCATAAAAAAATCTTCTAAATATATAACTTTGATATGCAGAGATGAGTTTTTAGGGGTTAAATCAATGACTGAAAAAGAACTTCCAACAATTACTAGTTTAGAATTAAGATTTTATCATTATTTTTTAAGGGCTAAAGGGTGGATCGGTGGTTAGCACCATTGCCTCGCAGCAAGAAGGTCGCTGGTTCATGTCCCGGCAAGGACACCGGGGATCTTTCTGCGTGGAGTTTGCATGTTCTTCCCGTGCAGCGTGGGTTCTCTCCGGGTTCTCCAGCTTCCTCCCACACAGTCCAAAAACATGCTGAGGTTAATTGGCGACTCTAAATTGTCTGTAAGTGTGAATGTGAGTGTGCTTGGTTGTCTGTCTCTAAGTGTCGCCCTGTGATAGATTGGTGACCTGTCCAGGGTGTCCCCTGCCTTCACCCTAAGTCAGCTGGGATAGACTCCAGCCCCCGACAACCCTAGTGAGGATTAACCGGTGTATAGATAATGAATGGATGGATGGATGGATGTTTGTTAAACATTGTATATCATATAGTAGTTACATATTTTTTAGGTCCTGACAAACAGCCTATTTCTGGCAGAATTATGAGGCCTTCCTGTTTTCTAAAGAAAGCACAAGCTTACAGCAGACAGGATCTCATCAGGCATGAGTGACTGTGGCAGGGCAAACATTTTTCTCAGACAGAAATAAGCAGCTGTAATCTCGACTTCAGTCAATAAGAAGGGGGGAAAAACTTTCCATGGAATGTCTTACTTTATTATTTCTCCTAGACTGTGACAACAGAGATCAGCAAAACCCGTGTCAGACCACATGTTGTTTCACTACATGTTTGTATACCAGATTAAACTCTCACAGAGGACTGGAGTAATGACACTAAGAAGCAATAATTATAAGTACGATTGAAGCAAATCTCCCCACAGAGTCAGTCCTGCAGCTTGGCTAGGTCTACACTAAAACCTTAAATACAAATGTTACTGCCACTATCAGTACTATGTACATTACACCACACAAGTACGCCATGTACCAACATTCACAAAAGCAGGTGACAGATGTGACCACAACTGTGTCATTCGAAATTTATTACATGCTTGTTTTTCTAGACTAACCTTTCCCCCATACAGTGAAACAACAGTCACTGAAATGGTTCAAAAAGTCATGCTTTGCCTGTGTTGTTTTACGGCTTTCATCTGCCAGCAGAGTCAACATACAACAATGAAATCATTTTTTACCAACTGTTGCAACAGTGTTGAGATTTTTTCCATTCAAGACACGCCACCAGATTTTCCAGTCACCTTGTTTGTTCAGTCACACATAAAGGTTTTACATGCAGCGTGGTATATACTGTACACACTGTGATGTTTGCTTAGTTACCACCTACTAAGATAAAAATGTACTAAGCGAAATACATTATGGTCAAAATGTTGTTTCCATGTGTTCAACTGCACCCCCACTGTTACCTATCTAGATTCAGTCTGTCATAATCCTGAACATGAGTATGGTAGGAAAGGGGGGTGAAAGACAGGGGGAAGAGGTGGAGGACAAGCAGGGAGGAATATGAATCTCTAGGCTGCCTATGTGAGGAGAAAATTAACTAGCAAGCAACCTGCTGCCTTTGACTGTTTGACCAGCTGGTCCAACTTGGTCCAGTGTGAACCCACTGTGACAACTCCTGACTTCAGATGACCCGTATTTGCAAATCAAGCCCCAACTTGATTACACTGTACTTTTTGCAGTTGTATGAAAAGAATAAGAAAAAAAGCTAATCAATTCAAAAGAGAGAGGCCAAGATAGCAGAAGAGCTGAGGGAGGACGGGCAGTGAACGTGGCAGAAAGGAATGAATGAAAGTCTTGATGATGGCACAATAGGAAACGACGGGAGCAAAGAGAAAGAGAGTTAGTTCTCTGAGAAGCACAGAGAGCCGTGTGAATGAGAAAGAAGTCTACGTCCCTCCCACACTCTAATGACAATCTGAAGCCAGCTGGCCTGGCCAAAGGGTCCATTCACTGGACTTCCAGGAAGTGAAGAAGAAAAAGACAAGACTTCTAGAAAAAAGGGGATACGTCCATCTTCTATGTTTGCTACCAACAAGCAGTGTAGCTGGAGCCGTTTCCCACAACTAATCCTGAATAAGTGGGAGTATTTTCTGCACTGAAACACTGGAGCTCAAAAAATGACTCAGGTTTATCTTTAACCTCGTTAACAAAAGGTCCTTCACGTCAACATCAACTCACAACCCTCCTACACAGCAAAGTATCATGACTGACGAGGACTAGAGTTGTAGTCAATCAAAGATAATTATAGCCAACTGACATCATACATACTCCTCCTCCAACCAATTGAGGAAAACTGAGTGTACGTTACCTGCTAACCTCATTAGCCTAAATGAATTATACACAAACATAAAAGCCTGTGTTTACAGCATATTTGACCATTTAAACCCATTTATTTTATACTGAAATGATGACAGCAGACTGACCAATGTGCACCTTCCCATAGTCACATGATTTTCATATATAGCACTTCATCAACTTATAATCCTATGATATGCATGAGAGGATATTTAGAGGATCTGTCATGTTGGCTGCTGAGCTGTGACATGCAAACTGCTGGTTGCAAAGTTTGCACTGGACCTTTTGGCAATCTGTGTTAACTAAACAGATGGCCATGACTTATTTGACCTGGTGGCAATCAGTTCAGAACAGACTCTTAATAATTATTCACTAAACATAAATGTAAAATGAGCCAGACCTAACAGTCTCCTTTAGGTTAGGTGAGTTTAAAGTTGTGAAAACACATGATAAACACTGTCTTTCATAGACAGTATGTTCCTCTAGTTGTGAAAAGTAATGTATTTATCCTGGAACGATGTAGTGCACTTCTCCTTATAAAACTAACACAGGTGGTTCTACAACTAATGAGAATTTGGTCAGATGGTAGCATATCTACCAACCAATCAACCAGTCGACCTGGAAACTACTTCCCTTGCAAGGGCACCAATGTTTGACTTGAGTAAAAATGTCCAAAATTAACAGCAAAATTCTAATTTGGTCAATGTTTTCTCTGCAAAATTGTACACAGAGGTAATGAACAATCAATTAAAAGGTTTGCCAAGAAAGGCTACAACATACTATACATGGAACAATTTAAGAGAGACGACAAAGTCAGGCACTTTTCGAACAGAGGTAGTAACAACTTGCTAAAAACAGTAAGCACAAAAAACCAACGTGTAACTGGAACATCAGTGTAAAATATTTTTTATGTAACACAAACCATATCCTCAGTGACCTGATTTACGATTCTGCACACAAATATTTCCACATGCTTTTGGCTAAACATGCATTAACACCTGAACACAGACAAATTTATGGCTACCGTACAGTACGAATCTCTTCCAATCCTGGCTGAGATAATTCCAATAAAAATTTAAACAAACAGCTCTTGTGAAGTAACACACCACAATAACAAGAGCAAGAGCTTGGCAGCAGAAAGCAATACACAACATCACCACAGTCTTGGATGTAGGTCAGGCAGCTAGAAGTGTGAGAGAGAAAAATTTTAACTCAGGATGGAGTTCTGTGCTGCCACTTCAGGCCGTTTCTCTGTTTATTTTTTGACAGTGTTTAAATGCAGGAATGAGGAAAGGCTTCTCTCTGACCGGCTCTTCCCTCAGTAAAATATCTCCCCACATGCCAGCCTGCCGAGGGTCACCGTGTCACAAAGATGAATGTCTTTCATGGAAATCGGATAGAGATTGTGTTGTGTGTAAGTGGATGGCGAGACACTGAGGGAGTCGGGTGGAGTTCAGTGTTCTCAAGGAGGGAAAAAAGGTTGAATGCTTGGTTCGAGGGGGGGGGCTGTCACACTGGAATGATTGTCTCTTTGTTCCTCCCTCACTTGTTCTTTGTAACTAGACAAGAAAGACGGGTATTTTGTCTTTCGTGTGTCTGTGCTTTTGACAGGTGTGTCAGGGTTTTGGTGCATAATTTGTCCATCAAGTAGCTGTATATTAAAATCATGTGGGTGGCTGGTTCTCACACAAATTAAAAGAACAGACAAACTCTTGCCCCTAACGGTAAAAGTAGACCATCTTTGGCCAAAGTGTTACATGAAAGATCAGGGCTTATTTCTGCCTTAAAGACCTACCACGATGTGATGAAAGAGCAGCTCCCAGGACTGACTCAGCTTTTGGTTCCGCACCATGTCGAAGAAGTCATAGATGAAGTAACCTGTGGGCACAGAGAGAGCGTTTGGCCAAGGTTAATGTCATCATTTGGTTCAACAATTCAGTAAATCAACCAAAACACAACAGATTCTTTTGACAACAGTCGCCTTGAGCTTATCAAGTGTGTCAGGGGGGCCCTGCTTCCATGACGACAGCGATGGCAACCAAGATGTGTCTTGGAGAGGGGCTATTCATATCCACCACCCCCCACCCCTTCCCGCCACCAGCCGTATCCATGGCGACAGCTTTTCAGAACGCTGGAAAAAATAATGAAGGGGTTGAGGTTGGGGACGGAGGGGTACGAGGGAGCTTGGCGCTTTGGTGCGGCTGGAATTAACCCTATTATGTTGGCAATTTGACACCAGAAACATTCTGTTGATGTGACGACATGTTTGGGTTCCTACCAAATTGTCATTAAAACGCTGCCATCACTCTTTTGATTGTGTATTTGCATCATATGATTCCCTTGACAATCATTGCCAATGGACAGGAAAAACTCCTAGCTGATGTAACCTTGTAAACAGTAACTTGTATTTAACGAAAGGTTGCATTTGAGTCAAGTGTTGCTAAAAAACAACCAACTGAAGCGTGTGACTTATTCAGTGAGAGTGCCAACTATTCAACACCTCTTATCTTGACTTTGTGGTTTCACAATCAGTCATTGTCTGACATATCTGTATTTAGAACATACAGGTGTAACAATGAATGAGTGAGAAAAGTAAACAACAAATGGATTCAGTTTTTTTTTCCCCCTCTTTCTGCAACATGGGCATGATGCCAACGTAAAGCCCAGCTCGGCGCGGCTAATGTCTACAGTGAGAACAAAGCAATCAGACATGGCTTGACTTTCAATGAATACCAACCACAGCCTGAACAAGAGGAAGAAAATAAGTTTCCAGTGAAGGAACACAATTGCTTTTTTTCCCACTTTGAGATCAAGGGAGATTCCATGGCATGTTTACATGAGTGGGGCAGTCCTTTCTTAAACCAGTTCGTCAAACAGCATTTCAGGCTGATATATGACTCAGTGACTCGGATGGAGTGACTCAGTTAAGTGAGTAAAACCTGATTAGGACACATGGCTCAGTCTGATATCGAGCGCATTGCAACAGTGTGTAAACATCGTGCTACTGTGGCTTTTTCAGGCCTGTAAACTTGCACTGCATTATAGGTAGCCTTTATACTGAATTACCAAATTTTCCCATTGAGCAATAATTACTATTAACATGTCTTTTCTTGTCTGAGCAGTAACTCACCACTCTAATCTGGGTGAAACCTGATATTCACAGCAACACAGAAATGTGAGCATTAAAAACAGATGAAAACAGCTTTACAAGCATGAAATAACAACAGTTGATCTTCATTCAATAAGCAGAAAATCATTTATGCCATGTCACTACAAGGTCTACAGTGCGGTAACACAGTACGGAGGAATGCACAAATCTGGTGCACAAAACTCTTCTCTAAAACTTGCTGAGGTTTTACAATCAAACCGCAAAATCAACTGGAAGAGTTCGAGAGAAGCACGGCGTCTTGTGTTTCTGTTACCACTGGTATCTGCGGTGGACAGCTTGCGTAAATCAACTGACATTTTTTTTTTGCGCCTTCGCTCTCTCGGTGATGTCACATGACTGTACGGGGTTACGCCCGGTGCCTGGGACCGATCATAATGCCCCTCATTGATCTTCACATACCAACCACTTGCTCCTCGCTTTGCCAGCTTCCAGGGCCGGGCTTCCTGAAGGAATGTCAAACATCCCGGGAATCCTCCGGGAGCCCTTGCTGCCTGGCACACATCCAATAAATTTGTGGATTTTAGAGCGCTCACGTGCCACTAGTTGCTCCAGAAGACTTTAAGCATTAATGAGGAAAAAGTAAAACGAGGGCGAGCTGCTATTTTAGGAAAGAGGGGTTGGATGCGCACCTAGGCTTGAGAAATCAAGTTGAAATAAGGCAAAATCTAATTTATGCCAGTTTTGATTTGCAGAGAGTAGATGGCAAAATGTACTGAGGATTCCAGGTAGCAAATCAACGTCAAAAACATAATCTGCAGGGTGTGAGCAAGCTTAACTGGACAGAGTCTAATTTAAAACACATCCCAGCAGCTGCTGTATCTTCATCCAATTCATTCACAGATAAAGCAGTGTTGATAATTTAAAACATTTCAACCCTGATAAACCCTTTTATTTACTCTTACAGCAACAATACAGCAAATACTGCAGCATTGTAGAGATATCATCAGTTACTTAATAGAGCATTCAGGGTGATGCTGGTTCATAAAATTCTCTGCATAATGTCTGCCCCCTACTTACAAACAATAAGCCACACAAGCTTTAGTGAATGCAAACTCTGTAAAGGCACTCTGTGCAATTTGCTGACATTAAATTAATTCCAAAAGGGCTTTCATTAGCTTTTGAAAACAAAACTCTTGCATGAACTACATGAGTCTGTTGACCTTAAGCTGCCCATGCATCGTTTAGGAAAATGAAACTAGCAGGGATGGATTATGTCACTTGCTCACTTTCCCTCAGGATGGCAGCACCTCTGAGTTCACCCTCCCCTCCATCTCCAGCAGCAGCAGCTCATTCAATCTGAAACTGCGCACTGAACCCTGCTGAAGTGCAACTCACCGATTGAAAACGACACCAATGCATGAGAAAACACGGAGTGAGTTTCTATCAGATCTTCAGCCATCTGTGGATGAAGGAAAAAGCTGAAAAAGGGAAACAGGGAAAAAGTTCAGATTAAGAATTTCAAATGAAAAACAAAAATTAAACTTAATTGACTCTAAATTCAATCAACTTTAATACAGTTTGTTAATTCCATTTATGCTAAAAGTTTATCCTGATCTCAGTGAGATTATGGGGATCCGCAGCAACAAATTTGGTCGCCATAAATAGCATTAAATGGAAAAAAAAAAAAAAAAGACGGGGAAACATACTATTTTAAGTAATTTATTTAAAACGATATAAAACTGTTTTAACTTACCAAGACACTGCCCATATCGCTGTGATGAAACTGTGCACGAACGATGTGGCGATGTTTTTCCATTTCCATACATTCCTGCAGGCAGACTCAGGTATGGGGAGTTTACACACTCCGGCGTTGACTAGTCTGAAGAATCCGACGGCGCTGCCTGTGGTTAGGATCACTGAACTCAGCTCCATGGCACAAATGTTTGTCGGTGAAACTTGAAGATTTTAAAAGTCCACCAGTTGACACCGATGTGAGCGATTTGAACGCGGCGGAGCACCCCGACCGTGGTCCAGAATAAACAAGAGGACAGCGGGCTACTTGTGTGCGACGACCAGAGACAAACACGTTAACATGCCGGTGCGTTCAATTACTTATGCTCAGCTCACTCAATGAGGATTTTTGAAACGGAGTAGGGGGAAAAAAGCGCTTTTTCTCTCGATCCACAGTGGAGAAGGCGTGTTCGAGTCTGTCAAATGATTCCTCACTGAAACCGATTGAATGTTGCCTGATGTTTTTTCCTCAAATAGTCCCCTGGAGAAAGGCTCTGTGGTTGCAGGTAGAACCGGTAGATGTGGATGTTGGATGTATGCGTGAAGCCGTGTTTACAGACGTGAAGGCGACCTATTGTAAAACCTCACCCCGCCGCTTGTGTAACTTTTTGACATCAACAGAAACCAAATAACGGCTTCTCCCCGCCCTACTATAAAGAGGCGCGGCTAAGAGCACGCTTTATGTATAGTGATACGTTCAGGTGCTGTCGGAAGAGTCGCTCTGACTGATAAGAGACATGATTTATGAACAGCAAACAGTATTCTATAACATATATCGATGGATGACTAATTAAAGGCAGGAAACTGAACCCTTGACCCCTACAGACATTAAATCCTTTACAGGATTCACTTGTCTCCTACAGAAGGAAGGGTCACAATCAATACAAAATTCTTCACTTTTAGGCTATTATGAAACACATTATTTGATAACTTCAGTGCCCTTTTCCAAGATAACAACATCCATAGGGCACGAGGGGTCACTGAATGGTTTGATGAGTATGATGTGAATCACAGATGTCAACCCAATCAAACACCTACAGGAGATGTTGAACTGTCATGGAGCAACAACACTCTCCACCACCACCACAATCAAAACAGCAAATTAAAGGAATATCTTTTAGAAATAGTGTGCTCCATCCCTCCAGTAAAGTTCCAAAGACTTGGAGAATCAATGCCAAGGAGCTCTGAAGCTGAACTGGCAGCACATGGTGGGTCAACGCCTTACAAGGATAAATAATGTTAGTGCTTCCTTAAATAAGTCACCCATCGGTACATGCATTGATACTACAAAAGACATTTGCTTTAGAGTTTACAAGACATGTGCTGATAAGGAAAAAAGTATTGTTTAAGTATTTGTACAGAAAATTGGGTACCGTTTGGGAAACAGTATCACATGATTCTATTAATTTGCAGTATTATAGAATACGTACAGTTTATGGTCACTATCAAGAGTCACGTGAGAGAAATCATATCTGCTGATTTGATGGGGCTGATAAAACGTGGATTTCCTATATTGTTTGCGGAGCCAGCAGCAAATATCCAAAGACATAAATGCATTAAATTGAGTTTTAGTTTAATTTTCAGTACTCGACAGAGCTCTTGAAAGCAACACTGCTTTTGAGCAACCTCATTGGCTGACAGACCAACGTGGATTTATGGGAATAGTAGTTCGTTTCCAAACATAACAAGAGACCGTGTATGGAAAGCATGGTTCTTGATTTTGGCACAGTGTTTATTAGGCATTAGTGCTGATTGGTATTCTCACTGGACATCGAAGTTTAATCAGTAGTTTCCTTTTCACTGTTGTTTCATTCAGTGGCAGGGATGAAAACACCGCTGCTCTCATTCAAGCCCCAAAACGTTTATGTGAATGACAGCGACACCATCTGGTGACACACAAATAGGATTTTACACATCACTGCCTCTGTAGCCCCTCAGCTCACATAATATCCTGCCATTGATGCTGTCGGCGGTAGGAAGTGACTTCATGTTTGATGCTTTCTTGAAGTGCTAAGTAACTAAGCAAGTAGGTATTTTCCTTTCCTGCACCTTTGTTTAAAAAACAAAATAACAACAACAACAAAAAAAACAGGTTCTAAGCAGCACCGGAGACCCCAGGTCACTGTTCCTTAAACCTTCCTCTAAAATTCTCTAGTACACAGATTTTCAACAAAACGTGAAAATGACACTCATTCAGCCAAACACTTCATTTGAAGTGGGCATACACGCTACAGGAGTCCCGACATAAACATACATAACCAGTCATAAATGCTTGCTCCACCCCCCTGATAAAGGCTTATATGTAACTTTCAATGTGTTATATCATTTTGAACATTATATTACATATTGGTGAACTTTCATAACATATTTAGTAAATTATTACATTATTGGGTAAGTGAAATGAGGTCAACCTCCGCCTACAACAATAAAGTGGTCTACACATTCTCAGGACAGTGTTAATGTTCTTTTGTGTGCTGTCTGTCTGTCTGTCTCTCCCTCTTATCCCTTTCTCGATCACCTTTGCAGTTACCCATCTGGTTAAGGTGGACAGTTGCCCTGTCTGATCTTGGTTCTGACGGTGGTCACTGACTATTAAACGGAAGATGTTCTGCTCCACTGTCATTGCAAATATCAACTGGAAAAAGAACAGAATACACTACAAAATTAAAATACAAACATCATGATATATATATATATTATAGTGTATATACACATATAGATGTTATAGGGAGTTCAGGCAGTCCTTGGATTTGTTGGGTGGATTTTGATGTGTATTTTTTAGTTTCTTATTTCTTTCTAAATTAATCAGTGAAATAGTTGAATCTCTATATAATAGTACTGCTAAGTCTGGGCCAGTATATTTATACTGGCACATAAAGTTGCATTTTATATATTTGTGTATTATTTTAGAGTGCATCCACGATAGGACCAGGCGGGGGTGGCACAAGCCATCTCACCGATTTCAATAAAACTTTGCCAGTTTAAAGGGGTCCACCCAAAACTACTTCAGTCTAAGTTTAAGGAAATTTGGTCAAACTGGGGGGATTTCACCACCCTTCCTTGTTTTGTTTTGCAAAAATGACCAAAAATCCCCTAAAAATGGTCAGAAGTATAAAGCTCCAACCAAATCTTTTCATATTTTCAGTGAATGTTATCCTACCCAAGGACAATCTATTGTCAACATTTCCTTCTCCTACAACGAGTTCCATCACACAAATCATGTCAGCCAAGACCGCCTCTCTCACCCAACAGTGAAAACTGTTAAAATACCCAAAGTTTAGGCCAAAATATCTCTTTTAATTGAACTGTAATTCTTTTATATTCTTATCATTTATTTATATTTGCATTTTATCTTTTTATTTTATCTTTATGTATTTACTCTTTTAACTTTTATTTTATCTTACATAAGGCATTTTATTCTTAAAGTTTTAAGTTTCAATTCCAGTGTTTCCTTAGGGGGGTCCTCCACACTGGGGATTGTGTGCGGTCTGCTGCTGGGGGTTCTGTCTGTGGGTCCCTTCGGCCCGGCTGGTTGGGGGGGCTCCTCACCTCGTTGTGGGGATCCCCCTGTCTGCCGGGTAGGGGGTCCGGGCGCTGGCGCCCCCAGTAGTCATGGTCTGCAACTCCTCCTGGTGTGGACGGCCCCAATGGTAGCGTTTCCCACAATCCCTCAGTGCCATGCCATGCCTCTTTTAGTCTCGTGGTGAGTGTGTTTGTGTGTGCGTCTGTGTGTGCGCAAATGCATTTGTTGTATGTCTATGTGTATGCATGGAGGGTGGGAGGGACAGGTTTACTTTATTTTTTAAATGTTGTAATGTTTCTAAATGTTGTAATGTTTTTAAATGCTTTGTTGTTTTTAACTGCTTTGTTGTTTTTAAATGTTGTAAAGCACTTTGCGATTGTTGTTGTTGCACATGAAAAGTGCTATATAAATAAAATTTGATTGATTGATT